>NC_090718.1:12259766-12561825 GCF_040954835.1 Lepisosteus oculatus
CTGGTGAAATTCAGTTACACATCTTCACTTTTTCCCCATAAGGAACCAAAACAACATGCAAAGATTCTGCCAGCATGACGAGTCTGCGAAGACTAGAGAGTGTTTGGGGTTCGACGGGATGTAATGCTACTCTTTTACCGTGCTGTAATCGAAAGCATTACGATCAGTTTGGCTCTGTAATCTAGCAGTTCATTTTAAATAGCAAATTACCAGCCTCTTCCAGACCGCTTTGAAGGTCACGGGAGTGAAATGGCACCCCTCCCTGCAGACAATCTTTGAAAAATCCATAATCAAACAGGCAGGGAAAATTATATCGGATCCTTCCCACATCCTCAGCTCTGAATATCAACTTCTTCCTTCTGGCAAACGTTTTAGGGTCCCCAAATATAAGTCAAACAGATACGAACATTCCTGTGTTCCACTATCCATTAAAGCTGCCAACGCAAATGTCAAGGATAAACATAATTTTGACTCTTACAACCCACTTGAGTGCAATCTATTTTGTGATGTGTTATAAATGTTACATGTTGTTATGTGTTATACTGTACATGTGCAATAGAATAGAATGTTTTCTTATTTTTTGCAATAGTGTAATGTGCAATGTTTTTCTTCTCTTTTAGCTTTCTATTTAAATGTACAGGAATGCTGGGTGTCCATTACAAATTTCCCTCAGGGGACAATACAATCTTATTTACACAATTAGCAAATTTGGCCTCATATTCTCAAGATAGTCTCATCCTGGTCTGTGAGAGCTTCAGTCCTGAAGGTTTAAGTTGTAAACTACAGTAGAAGTGAGGGTAAAGATTAAACTGGCTGACACGAACACTGAACTCCTTGAACGTCTTAGAATAGAGCTTTGAGGGCTTTATTCTAGTGTGCCTCCTCTTTTTAGACGAAAAAAAATGAACTTACTTCAAAGATGCTCTTGTGAAGCGTGACGGAGATGTTTGTGGAGTAGATGATGCTGATGTTAGCTGCTTGAACAGAAATCTTCTGCGGGAAAGGACCCTGGAAAGACACTTTTTCTCCGTAGGCCACAGCCCGCGCCCCCAGTGTCAGCCGGTAAGCCACATCCTGTTTATAGCGTGGGTGGATACTAAGAGATACAAGCACTGTGGTTAGTGCTGCACCACCAGGACAGAAGTCAGCATCGGTGGCCCTGAAGAACTACTACCTATCGATGTAACAAGTGGCTCCTAGTCAGATGGCAGACCCCGGGATACAAGGGCCAACTTGAAATTTTTAAGTGGTAATTTTTCACATTACAGTCAGTCATAGCTGGAAAAAGCAAAAGACAGGCAGTGCGAATAAGTCTTCAGGACATAAATTGCAATGGACAAGTGGAGTTTCTGAACGTCCCCCAGCACAGTGCTGCAAGTTGTTTTGAAAAAGTCTAAACCAGCTGGTTAAGACTTGTGCTTTAGTCAGCTCCTTCCTGAAAGGATGTACAGTGAGCCTAAATAAGATTAAAGGGGAACTGCAAAGCTATTTTCATATTTCCGGGTTAGAAAGAATCGGCATCGATGAGTCAATCTTAAACCACGATGAAAGTCAAATGTACACAGCAATGTGGAAAACCTCCAATTCAAGTCGCAAAACAGGCCAAATTTCTAGGGATGTGCAGCTCAATATTCTGCGTTTCAGAATGAGACAACAACACTTGCGGTGATGTGAAGTGGCTCTATTACATTGTAAACAAGCAGGCTTGTGAGAACATCTCTCTTAATCCAACAGAAATATTGTGTTCGATTCCCAGACCGTTTTGCCGATAACTACTACTCTACTTGTTCCAACTTGATCTGCATGTAGAGTTAACACTTCAGTGTTGAAATGTCTGCTGCACAACCTGTACTTATTCTCTCTGTACATCGCATTGTAGTGACTAGTGAGCAGGAAAGGCTGCATCACGTCACAATGCTTTGCAAACTCTTGCTCTTGCCAAGGGGCGAGACCAGGGGTTTGCGACCCCATGGCGACTTTACGGTATTTTCACAATGTTCACAATTTTCTGCTCAATTTGGAACATGGTGAAAGTTTGCGGACTGCCAATGAATTTATTTTCTTACCAAGATTTAATAACCGGTCTGAGAAATTCGGACTGCAGTTTCCCTTTTAAGGAACGCCTGCTGTTGGGAGTTGGAAAAGATTGGCGCGGGTGACCAATCCTTTTGAATCCTGCTATGATCGAAGAGCTAGAAACAAAGTTAAGCTTCTTTTTGACCAGTGAAATGGGGGTGATGTCCTACCTGCCCCATGGCGACCTCTCATCCCCCAAGTCCAGACTGACAGCCATAAAAGTATTCTTCATGCGTTTGTTAGGAGCAAAACCAAAGTCGGCTGTCTGCTGCCATCTCAGGTTAGGATAAGCATCGCTCTGTGATTTTTTCATATAGGTTGAGATCTGAGGAAACCACAATGTGGGCTTTATTTTAAGGAAGTCGTAGAAGGTCTGGTGGGTGGACTCGATTGTCGTCTAAACGCACAGGTGTGGAGGGGGGGTAGGCACTGTACCTGCACGAATCCGAAGGGCAGATCTGCCGGAGTTTGGCCTCCTGAGCCCTGGTGAAAGGCCAGTCTCCAGTCATCAATCATTGCCGGGAAGGTGCAGTTGTACAGGTCCTGATGGTATTCTGTATTTGCCTCACCTGTGAGCAGGCGAGTGAGTTAGCACATTGCCTTGAAACACATAGCTGATAATGGTCTGTACAGACTTTAATGCTCTTCAAGAAGGCCGCTAAGCCAAGTACAACAAAGTGCACACATCCACCTCTTTAAAAGACTATTTAATGATAGGCACCAAGTCTATAGGCTCAGGGTTTCAAAGCGAAGTCCTAAAAAGAGGATGTGGAAACTGAAATTATGGTAACTTTTCTGCAGATTGTATATGACCCTGAATTAGCCCTTTGCTTTTGTGTATGAATATATTTACAGACATGCATACTGTAGCTCACAGATTCACTCAGTTCGGACTCTCT
Organism: Lepisosteus oculatus; assembly: GCF_040954835.1. NCBI lineage: Eukaryota > Metazoa > Chordata > Actinopteri > Semionotiformes > Lepisosteidae > Lepisosteus > Lepisosteus oculatus. The sequence continues at coordinate 12,262,742 of NC_090718.1, forward strand.
TCAGTTACATACCACTACAAGCTGTTACTGTAGGTCATATAGTGTTTGTGGTGCCTTAGACGAGTCAAGTACAGTTTTTTTAAAAGACGTACAGATTTGAAGTTCTTTTTGAGGTGAACAATATGGAGGTGATTAGTCCCAATAATCTTGGTGAAATCGGTGACAGGGATGTGATCTCTTAGTGTGCAAAGACCAAGATCTGAGAACGAAAAGCAGTGACTGCAGTTTCTCACCCTGATACCAGATAGCTCCCCTGATGGTCATGTTGAGCAGGGGATGGATCATCGCATTCCACAGCACTGTATTTTTCCAGTGACCCTCCTTCACCTGCAGCCTGGCAAGAGATGGATCACATCAGAGCTGAAGTGTAAGGAAATGGGGTGTTGTCAGCCGAGATGTGATGGTGCCGAATGGCGTCATCTCGGTCGCGTTTTCTGATTTGCGAGGCAGCATTTGTGGGCAACAAGTTTATTTGCAGACACGAAAACTGAAGTCCTGCATGTAGCCACGGGCTCCTTCTGGTTTGTCGAACACCGTGAAGGTGAAAGATTTGCTAGCAGCGCTGTGCCTGAGCTGTGGTGTTGTGTGACCCGCGTGCTGCTTTCATACACAGCCCCCTAGCCCTCCTGTTGTACCATGAATGGCTATAGATGCATTGGGTTTTTTTTTCAAATCAGTGAGCAGGCGTCTAGCACAGGAAACTGTGGCTTCATAATTGATTGAGCCTCGTCTAGGTTGCTCTCATATACTGCAGAAAAAGACCAAGGAAAGAGAAGAAGTACAGCCAAGTCTGTCTCATTCAGTCTCTCTGTGAACTGTGCTTGCAGGAATGCTGTCAGCTTGCAGGGATTTGCAGTGGGAGGGGTGGTGCATTTTAATGGCTGTTGTGCCCATCACAGCAGGTTTTCCACAGAGCCCTTAACAGATTTCTTAACAACAGATACACGGAGCACAGTACGCCAGTCTGAAGATGGTGATTACTTAGTAGTCCCAAGAACCTCAACAACAACTGTTAAGCACAGCCTTTGGTCCTGTGTGGAATAACAGATCAGAGATGCCTCAACAGTCTTAGTTTATAAATTAAAGGGGAACTGCAGTCCCAAATTTTCAGATTGGTTATTAAATCTCAGTAATTTTTTTCCCCCCAAACTTCGAGTTAAGCACAATGAACTTTGTCAAAGTACTGTATGGTCACCATTGTTGTTGCAAACTGCTGGTCTTGACACGGGCAACAGTGAGAGTTCCCACGAATTTGCGACGCGACATGGCCCTTCCTGCTACATCATGTTTTAACGTGGTCTGCATGCACAGTTAACATCTAATATCTAGCAGCAAAACCATCTTGAAATCAAGAGCAATATTTCTATGGATTTAAAAAAGATAAATTCACAAGCCTGCTTCTTTACAATGTAGTAAGGCAGCTTCACCTCACTGGAAGTTTTGTGGCCTCGGTCTGAATCGCAGACCATGACAGCAACAGGGTGCTGTGCATACCTGGAAACTTTGTGACATAAATCGGAAAGGTGCACATTTTACTTTCGTTGCGGTCTGAAATGCACTCATCGATGCTGGTTCTTTCGAACCCGGAAACACGAAAATAGAGTTGCAGTTCCCCTTTAAGATAAGATCAAATCACTTTACTGGCCATATACAATTTCTTGTATTGGGAATTTTGTCTTATTCGCCTACCCCAACTTGCTCTCCATGAGACACACAGACAGGGAGAGAAGCCTGGGACAGAGCACAGGGTCAGCCATTTATACGGCACCCCTGGAGCAGTTGGGGTTAAGGGCCTTGCTCAGGGGCCCAACAGAGTAGGATTCCTCTGCCGGCTGCGGGATACGAACCGGCAACCTTCCAGCCACAGGCGCAGATCCTTGGCCACCGCACTGCCCTTTAAGGCTGAAGACCTACGTTCTCAGTCATTGTTTTCAATTAAGTTGAAAATAGACTTCTATTTTTTCTATCCAGACAGTAGAAAACAAAAGACATTAAAGGCCAGATCCCAGTGTTGGAATGTGAGGCCAAGCAAGGAGATCCCAGAGGGTCGGGATACCAGAATCTGTTAAGCCAGACCCGGGAAACCTCAGCCATCGCACAGGAAACTCCATTCTGGGATGTTTTCTAAGCGAGCTGCCGGCAGCGGTGAGCAGCGTCGGTCACCGCTGCGAAGACCCTCGGGGGGCTCACCTGCTCGGCGCGTCGGCCAGGCCACAGTGCTTCAGCGCCCTCCTCGAGGACCACGCCTCCACGGGGGTGCCGCCCCAGCACGACTCAACCAGGCCCACGGGGTCCCCCCGGCTCTTGTAGAGGTCGCGTCCAAACAGCCAGCAGACGGCGGAGAAGTGGGTGAAAATCCCTGCGCCCAGGACCTCTGCCACCGGTGACAAAACACAAACGCAAAAAAGCTTGTCTCCGACAGCGTGCCAGAATACGAGACACCAGCGGCGGCATTTTTTTAAAAATAAAGCCTGTTTACCTGCAGAAGGGACAGACCAGGGCAGCTCTACTCCGGCCAAGTCGGTTAGCTTCACATCGCTTTTCTCCAGAGCCACAGAGAAGACACGTACCCTGGGGAACTTTGCAGCCTGGGATAGCTCTTCAGTGGCGTTCATCACCTGGGCAACAGGAGACGTCAGCACTGGGGAGCCCCACCAATACTATCACAAACCCAATTCGCTCAGTTCTACCCGCTTAAAATATCCCGTGGCCTGCTCTGAGAAACTGCAGAAACTGTTGTGAATTCTGCATCTATGACCTTGTATAAATGGGAGTTACCCAGACACATAACTACACTTGGCTCTACACATTAGTGGGGGAGGACTGTGTAGTCAAAAGGCTTTCGACTCCTCTTCGCTGTTACTTGAAGGAGGTTGCAGGTGTACCGTTTCGTCATGCTAAGCATTCTCAGGTTGCAGGAGTTAAAATGAACGTGTCCCCACTGGCTTCCTAAGAACTGAACAAAAACGCAGTGGTCAAATATGCTAAACAAGTCAGTCCTTTTAGGGGCTGTGCGTGCTAGCCCAAAGAACCTCAAGGAGATGACAGACAAACAGCACTGTTAATTATATTCAGAATATTCTTTCGGTGAGCGATCTCCTGTTTGGTGCGTCTGCCTGCTTACTCCCTCAGACAGGCTGCAGCCTCGCACCTGGGACAGGGTCATCTCCATGTTGCTCTGTCCCCCGCAGAGCCACACGTCTCCGAAGAGGACGTCGCTCAGGTTGCGGACTGTGGTAGCCAGTCGGCTCTGCTGGACAGCACTCAGGACGAAGGGCCCTCCAGGATTCACTGGGTCCAGAGTCACCCTCCAGATGCCTGTTGGAGTAAGGAGGGTGAACTTCTCGAGACCCCTTAAAAGGAGAACCGCAGTCCCGATCTCTCAGACGGGTTGTTAAATCTCGGCAACAAAAGAAATCCATTGATGGAAAAAAATGGACAAATTCCTTATCGTGAACTTTGTGAAAGTGGCGTAAGTCATCATGTTGTCACACACCCCTGGTCTCGGCACGTGCCCGAGCCCACGCCAACTGTAATGTGATGCGGCCCTTCCTGCTCGCTAGTCAGGGAATGACTAATGAGATGTATGAGCGCATAAGTACAGGCTGTGTGGCAGATGTTTCACCGCAGAAATGTTCCTACGTGGCCTGCACGCAGAGCTGACGAGTTAGTAGTATTTCTCGGCAGAAACCGTCTTGAAGGCGAGAGCAATTTTTCTACTGGCTTCAAAACGAGATGTATTCACAAGCCTGTTTGCTTACAATGTCCCAGGGCCGCAAAACATCACCGGACGGTTTGTTGCCTTGTTCTGAATCGCTGTGCATACTTGGAAATTCCAGATATTTTGCGACGTCACCTGGAGGTTTTTACAAGTTACTGTGTCCACTTGAGTTTGAAATGCGCTCATCAATGCTGATTCTTCCTCACCTGCGGTTCCCCTTTAAGAAGAAGCTTTGCCCCGTTGGGCGTGTAACACCCCTCCCCAAAGGTAGCCAGTCTCCTTAAAGTGTGAAGTGCCTCCTAGACACAGGCTCCTACCAGATTTTCCAGATCAAGGAAAAGAATGGGCAAGTTTCAAGTTGTCTAAAAAAAGAATGCCATGAGCCTCTGAAATTGAACTTAATGGTTATGAGCTGGAGGGGGGGGGTTTGCTGACCTTTGTCCACATTCACAGTGTGTGAGACCTTCTCCCGCTCTCCCACCACAGTGACGGTAACTTCAGCCGCATCTTCGCCGTATCCCCAGACCACCGCTCGCTGCGGTGCCTTCTGGAGAACCATGTGATCCCCGTAGTAAGAGGCAAAGCGGAATTCTTGTTCTGCAACAGAGCAAGAACATCACCCGGTTTATAAGGAAGAAAGAAACGAGCATTAAAACGAATAAACGCAGACAGCCACCAATGTCCCCGCTTCTGTTTTTCTCCAGCAACAGCCGATCAGAGTCCGGAGTTAGTGCAGTGCTTTCAGAGCTGTAGAGAGTGGGGGCAAACAGCAATTTGACAAGTGATACTTCATCTTAATCTAGTTCTGTTTGTGATCCAGACCAATCGCATTCAAGCCAAGTCTTTTGTGGAACAAGCTGTTTTTTTTTAAGTGTGCACTTCGCAGTCACTCACAAGAGAACGCTTTAGCTCCTTTAACTTCATCGGGAAACCATTCACACCCAACAGTAGGCTTACGAAAGAAAAAACAGCCGCTGCCCACGGTTAAGCAGTAGGTATTCAATGGCTATATGGTATTCTCCGGTGAGCTAACAAAAGCAAGCCCGACTGCAAAGCTTCGTTACTTACGGAATCCATACAAATTAGCTACACAACAGAGTAGCCACAGCGTTCGCAAGCGATTCAAAGTCATCGTGCATGCAGTCCAGGAAGAGAAAGTATTGCTGCACAATACAGGCTGATCACATGCCTCATTCCCCGCTTTTAAGATCTAAACAGCACACCTAGTTTTCTTATGCCTGGTAAATTGTGCGCGTCTGATTTCTGGAAGGTATCGCAACCTCAATTAGAGGGCGTCGATCATTTAATTTGGGCGGTGGTTGTTTTTAAGAAGGGGGAATGGAGTTTTCTGTTCACTTTTAGTTTGTCTAGGAACCCAAAGTATTGCTGTTCATGTTTTACTGGGGACCAAGTATTCTGTGCCCGTTCACCAAAGGGAAAAAAAAAGATATTTCCGTTTGCATGCAGTATTTGTTTGGAAAAATAAGCGCTTTACCATATTTCTCAGTCGGATGTTACACAATTTACGGCTAACGTCACACTGTATTCAGAAGCACTGTATCACTGGCGTTATTTCCTTTGAGATAGGCTGCTCGCCCACTGATTTGTATGTTGGCGTTATCGTTTTATCTTTTTTTATCCTTGTGAATGAACTTGGACAACCTTTGCCTAATCGGTAATGCCAGTTCACTAATAAATGATCTTTTCAAAAACATTTCTTCGACGGTGTGATTTATTGCTGTTATAATGGGTTTAAATCAAGAAATGGAAGCAAAGCGTACACTAAACTCAGAGGTTGTATGTTTTGTTTTACAGCGTTTGCGCTTTTAACATATTGTGAGCCTTCTGGAGACAATTTCATATGTCTTACGGTAAAACATTTCAATATATCGGCAAGTACACATCTTTTGATGTAGAAAGCCCAATTGCCTAATAAACCTTGCTCACTGTAGGTCAAATGATAACGATCAAAGAGGCAGGATAAGGTTAAATATGCTATCTTCACCTACCAACACGTTTTAAGATGTTCTGTTCTGAAAACTATTTTAAAGCTCAACTTTTATAATGGGAAAACTTTTCATTCCCCCCCCCCCCCCCATTACAATCCGACGCCACTGTGTAGCACTGTTGTTGTTGTTTTAATCCTTACGGAAAGATTCCCTTTGAAAGGTACATCACTCAGCTACTCGGTACACAAGCCCGAACCCGTCCGTACCCGAGACCTTGAGACCCGACCGAGCCCGAATGCTACTGCCAAATTTAAAACCCGAACCCGAAATCGGTCACTCTCTTTTCCTCTCAGAACGAGTAGACACATGCCCACACGGAGACGTGTTCTCACAGACGCGGTTTTACAACGCTTTGCTCGGCTGCTATGCGCTGAGAAAAACTGGTATTTTATAAATCTGTACTAATTTTGAAAGTGGGGAAGGGCTGATATTGGCCTACTAAAAAAAACAGCGCTATTAAAAAAAATCATGCAGGCATGACTGGTTTTATCTGTTACACACATACGAGAGAGAGAGCGAGCGCGCAAAACGAGTTACGATGTTTTTCTAATAAAAATAAAGTTAAAACTTAAAATAATAATAATTCATTTTCACTTATTAGAAAACAGTCGGGTAGCAGATCTGTATTCGGAGTGTATAAATCTCAGTTCTGATACACGCTCACAGCCTGAGAAAAAAACAGCTGCAACGATGTAGAAAACTACAAATAATCAGAAAATGCATCAGAATGTCCGTCTGGAAAATAAATATACCGAGATGCATTAAAATCACACCATTAGTACACAAACACATTTAAAACACAGTGCGGTTGGATTCAGTACTCAGGTACACTTGTGCTTCAAATTACTCTCCCTATAAATAGATATGATTGCAAATGTTACAGCTATTTCTTTTCCTGTTTACAAGTATCACCTCTAATGACGTGTTCGTGACCATATTGTGGTCAGAGGCGAGAAATCCTGCTTCTAGGTACCACCAGAAGTCAGATATGTGGAGTCTTTTTTTTTCAGCACTCAATATAAAAAAACGTAGTGCAACGTCACCATTTAATGACTTACTTCTAAAAACATGGAGCAATTTTTGGTGGTCAATTAAGCAGATTATTTGTTAGACAAGATAATTTAAAGATTATTTCAGCCCACAATCAGAGTACCCTTCAACACACAAGGATCAGAGCTCTCTTAATGGATCAGATTATTCCCTTAATTAATCATTAATGCATGAGTGGTCCTGATCTTTAGAAACAGGTGATTTCTAAGATGATCTGGATCTGGGTTCTCCAGGATGAGGCTTGGTAACCCCTGCTCTAGATTGCATGGCATTTCAATAGTTTCCAGTGGTATGACAAATGCTGCAGTATTATGGAATCTGGTGAGGAAGGACTTCTGTGTATATCGGGGAATTAGCCACATGGCCGTGCAAATGAAGTTCTTTTTTCCACTGGCTGGAAAGAGTCAAAGAACTACTGAGAAAGTGGAGATGGGGAGGAGAAACAGAGCTCATGTTGCCTTTGTTTATGGCTTAGCCAAACCACAACTTCTCCAAGATTCAAGTCAATTGTTATTAATCACGGCTTGTGGCTGTTCTCTCCAACACGATCATCTGTGACAAGGCCAGCACCTTAGCCAAACTGGAGTCACACCCATAGGCACACTGTGTATTAGAAAGAGTTTTTACTTTCAGTTTATTGCTGTGAAAAAAACCCCATCAACCTATGGTTCCATACTTTTGTGAAGGTGTGCGAAGTCATCTTTTTCAAGTTGACAGGCTTTAAGCCAACCATAAAAAGGCTTTCTAGATTTTTAAAAGGCTAACTCCACCCTCTCTTTCCTCTCACAGGAAATTTGCACAAGTACACTTACAGTACATAAAATCTCAAAGCAGAAGCTGAAGGGGACATTTTTTTTAATATCTCATGCATGGCTCTGGGAATGTATTTGTCACTGTTCCTTTGCTTATTAAACGGTAAGAGACGTTTTGAATTATAGGGACTGCTCTTTTCAGGACTGTTAGTTTTGGAGAATAGCGTTAAAAATGTTTATTAGCACTGCAGCTGCTGGTTCTGTTGTTTTTATACATCATTTCTTTGGGCTGAGTGGCCATCTTTCACTTTTTAACCTTTGGAGCCATTTTCATATATAAAGCAATATCCTGACATTTCAAGTAAATGTGACACACTTAAGAGAAAATAAAATATGCCTTGGGGAAAAAAGCTTCTCACTGAATTTCAGATATTGTGTTTGCCTTCAGAATGAGTTTGTGTTTAACGTCTGATTAACAGTAATGTTCAAAAATTGTTCTGGGATTCGGTTCTACTGACAAGTGATGGAGATTCAGGTCAGTTCAAATGGCTTCTTTGCCTTGAAGACATTTCAAACCCTCTGTTTTCTGTGGTATCAGGAATTACTCACCTGTGAAATCTTTTTTTAAACTTGAGGCTCATTATTCTTCGGGAATACGTTTGTGTCATATTCAGTATATATACATACTGATATGCATCAGTAGTGCTAGCAAAAGTACACTTTGAACACTTTGCATCTGTAGTGTACAAAATTATATCTTTTTTCTCTAACACCATAAAAGAATTCCAGAGTCTATTGTACTTTTCTGAAAGATCAAAACTTTTAAAAAAAATTTAACCCACAGTTAAAAAGTTGTTGCAGTGTTGTTAATCCACAGTTGCATAATACACATACTGTTTTCAGGCTGTGCAGTTTGCATTTTAAATATAAAAATGATATATTTTACATTAATTCAAAATGTTGAAAACATTACATTAATCCAAAAGTTTACATAACAGTATATTTTTGAAATTCAGTATTTCTTAAATCCACAATTGTTTTCTTGTGTGATAATTTCTCAAGAATTAATTGGTGAACATCACCTACAGCTGGCACGTTTGTCATAAAAATACTGTACCAAGCTTTGAATTACTCTTAATCTCCATTCTTCTGGAAATCCATTTGATTTGGTTTTACATAAAGCCTCTTTCATGGAAAGTACTTTGCATGGATTCAGTAGGGCACAGAACACGAGACAAATAGAAAACACAGACCAATTGTGATAGATACACTCACAATTGACAAGTCCATTGTCATAAGACCACCATCATAAATAAGATTAGTTTTAGGTGAGTTGGGTTAAACTAGCCTCAGGGATACATTTCAAATTTCCTGTTAACTCACTTTCATCATCTCATTTATAATCTTTTTTTAACATATAAGAATTAATGTCATTAATCATTAAGCTTTTGCCAATTTTGAAGTTCTGTAGTTAGATCCTGTGGCCAGATCCAGGTCTTTAAAGAGGTTTGGAACCACGTTTCTCTTTACAGCTGTCAGCTTGCTCACACCTTGACAGTTCTCTGCTCGGCCCTTTACTGTCATTGTTCTCACACTGCTGTGTTTACTTGGGAATTGTCTCTTGCTCTGGGTACAGGCCTCCTCCAGGCAGCTGGGCGTGGGAGTCTCCTGAACATTGAGGGGAGAGCTGGTGGGACCGCTGTCCTGCCTTGTCTCTACAACCTGACAGCTCTTGACAACAGTACAGGAAATCTGGACATTGAGTGGACTGTCAGAAACACAGAGAACATCAGTGATCCAGTGGTAATATTCTCAACAATTCCTCAGTAAATTTGTGAATAGGAGTAATATTTCTGTCAGATGCATGTCTGTTTGCTTTAATTAAACAGATCTTGTCTTTAAACAGCTTAATTCATATTGGTGAACAGAATAAATATAGCTGTCATATTTAAATATTTCTAGCATCTCTCAAATACTGTATCTTCATTCATATGTTATGTAACCCGAGACGGCAAGCACTCTATAGAAGATTCCCTCGGTATTCAGTATATATATATACTAAACTTATATTGTAGCCTAATATTAAATTGACTGTCACTTTGATACTTGCATACATTTCTGTTGCTTTGAAATCACTTTACCGTTAATGTAACTGAAATTTTGTTTTGAATCGTAGATCTGGTTTTCAGGAAACCAAGTTTTTAAACTGGTCCCGTCTTTCAAAACCAGAATATCTTTCTCAAGTGATAATCAAACTACTGGAGATGCTTCTGTAAAGATTATCTCCCTGAGAACAGAAGACTCTGGACTTTATCAATGCAAGGTGCAGAAAGCCCCTTTTATTCAGAAGACAACCATCAACATGACAGTTTTAGAAGATCAGAGTAAGTGATTTGATTGAATCTAAAAACTCTGGCTTGCTGCTAGCGACATACTTTAAAAAAACGGACCTTATTAGAGACACTATCAATATCACACTAAGAGTCTTCAACAACAAAAGCAGCTGATGTTACCCTCTTGAAGCCTGGATAGGGTTGAATTCTTCCACAGAGAGTCAATTTATCGCCGCTCTGTAGCTCCAGAGGCAAATGAACTGGAGGAGGCTTATTGCAGATTGAGGAAAGTGTACAATAAAGTTAACATTATCCTGACTGCACTGTAGAGCCTTACTGCATTGCACTATGAGAATTATGCTGTTTTCTTTTAATTGAAACAGGAAAAAGGAAGGAATGAGGTATTCATATTTCTGTGGAGGTAGTTTTCTTTCATCACCAAAGTTCCACCTAAAGGAGAATTTACATGGCTTTTACTCAATTGCTCAGCTGTGTCTCGGTACAGCCTTGGGTCTGCTGTTTCCTGGAACTGTTCTGTCTCCTCAGGAATGACAGAGGAGGCCCCCTCCAAATATATTTTCACTTCTGTGCCTCTCCTGTTGCTGCTCATCTTGGTGCCTTTGGGGATTTGGTGCTTCAGAAGAAAATGTGCTTCTGAGGAGAGGTAAACACGTTTGCGGTACTTAAAAAGCCCCCAATATGAAAACTTCATGAGAATCGGTCTGTCCTGCTCATTCTTCCATTGTCTCTTACTTCATAATTCAACAGTGAAAGCAGTATGTCAGTTGACAACCACTCTTAAATACAACATTTCTTTCAAAAGGTCTCTAAATAACTCCTGTTTGTCTAATAGTCACAAAGATTTGATTCATATCTGCCAGCAGTATAAACAGCAGTGCTGATACATGCTAAAAGTGTAACCTCGGATCTCCTTCACAATAGTAGTTTGCTCCTTCATTAGTCAAATTGTATTTATTGTGTCTGTGTTTATTTTGAAGTGTTATACTGTTTTCATACGCATGTGCAGGGAGCCATTACTAAGGTCAAGTAATTGATGTGCTCTGATTATTTTTTAAAAAGCACATTTGGTATCGACATTTCTTAAAGGGTCTTCTGCAATTTCTGAATCACAAGGAGAACAATCCTAGGAAGATGGTCTAGTGTGCAATGTGTTTCTGGATTCCAAAAATCTCATGGAGGGCTTAAGATTTCTATTGGCGACAGCAATCAGATCACAGCTTTAAAAATGAAATGAATGTAAAACATAAAATATATAACACTTCCTCTCCAGATAAAATTTCTAAAATTCTTCTGCTTTTAGAAAGGTAGAGGGCTCTTCTTCGGTCTTAAAGGTGAGTTCATTTTTATATTCAGTAAGGCCTTTATTAGATTTAGTTTCATTACTTCATAAGTCGTATCAAAGCTTTTCATATTGTTTAAGACAGAACGCTGGACATCGTTTTGGCTTTTCAGGTAGAGTTTTGAAACAATCGAGCATTCCATAGCTTTCTGTACAAGTACTGTTTAAATTATTTTATTTCAGTGAATTTGGTAAACTTCTCTTTTGTTATTTTGTAGTAACATTGTCATCCAAAACAGCCTGTAGCAATAGAGATAACAGATAATAGAGATAACAGATAAGATAACAGTATATTTGTAATTCTGTATGTAATGATCAAATTAAAAGTCAACACCTCCCCCATTTGTTTAAGAAGAGGGATAATCTTGAACAGGATTCCACTGACTGAGACTACTCATTTACGCAGTCTGAAATGTTTTTATTCTCTTCTTGTTTGTAAAGGATGTGTGTGAAGGTGAACACTGTGGTTTTTCTGATGGTATCTTGCAGGTCACATGATTGTACGTTTTATGTTGCATTGGATGGATATGTATGGATTTTGGTTTTGCATTACTACACAACTATTTTTGTACAAGCCATTTGGTGGATGTGTGTGTCTTTAAATTTAAACATCTCATTACAAAGGAAACAAGAATTAGCAGGGATTTTATTGGTGGTCCAGTAATCACAAACACCTACAGATATTATTTTAATGTATTATTCATAATGGTAGGAAAGGAATGCTCGCTTGTGTTAAAAGAGAGCTCTTAATATTGAATCAGTATGTGCAGAACAGTCTATTGGCTTTTTAAGGAATCAGCTTCTTTTTTTGTTCTTTAAAAGGAGAACGAAGTTTATGAGTCAGTGGATATGCAAAGAAGACTCAAATAAAAGAAAATGCCAGGTAAGTTGTCATTCAGGTGTTGTTCTCTTAGTGAGTTCAGGCCACAGACACCTCAAAGCTTTGAGCAAGACACAGACCTCTAGGGCCGGAGTAAATGACAGGCTTTCAGTGTGTAAAAGCAAGATGGTTGTACAAAATCTGAAACAGAGTAACAGGGTTTTAATATTAAAAGTGGCAGGAGGGTGGAAGATTGGATCTAATCTCATCTTGTTTTTTTCTGGGGTAAAATCACTATTTAGAAACTTAAGAGTTTACAGCGGCTCCTGCATCTGTGAATTCTGCATTGGAGTACTGGATCAACTAAAACTCCTTAAATCATTTATATGGACAACAAGCTGAAGGGGGTGGCACTGTGGTACACTCGTTGGCATTACTGCCTCAGAGAACCGGGGCCCTTAGGGTGCTATCTGTTTGTTTGTTTGCTATCTGGAGTTTGTATGTTCTCTCCGTGTTGGTGTGGATTTCTTCCGGGTGCTCTGGTTTCCTCCCAGGGTCCAAAAACATACTGTAGGTTTGATTCTTCTTGGAAAATTGTCCCTGGTGTGAGTGTGTGAGTGTCTGCCTCTGTGTGTGCCCCACGATGTACTGGCGTCCCACCCAGGGTGTGTCCTGCCTTGTGACCATTGCTTTCTGGGATAGGCTCCGGCTCCCCCAGGACCGTGTTTTGGATAAAGCGGATAGAAAACGGATGGATGGAACAAGTTAAAAAGCAGATGATCCCGCAGTGAAAGAAAGGTAACTGATAATCGTATCGTTGTATACAGTTCATCCTGCAAGATCATCCTGGGACCGAGCCCCGAGATGTGGATCTCAGAATGGCCATCTAATCCGCGGGTGTGACACACTGTCCTGGGAGAAGGTCACTCAGCGGGGAGGTCTGTGGGACTGGATGGCATTCTGAGAAAGACGACTCTGAAAAAGTTTGTGAAGCCAACTTGATCCTTCTAGTGCAATGACTGTGAAGCTAATCTGTGAAGGCTTTTCTCTTGGAAAAGGACTGGATTATACGATTGCTTTGTTCTTTTCGGCAATTTCAAAGGTAAACAAATACTTGTATTAAATGCTATTTCTGTGACATTTCTTAATTTATTAAAATACTTTTTTGGTAAATAAAGTGCTTTAAAAAGTAATAACCTTGTTCTTCAAAGCATTCATTATTATATTATGGAGGTAAAGCATAAGATTACCCTGAACTTATTTGGCTTACTTGTTTCAATTATTTTATTCAATACATTTGGAAATTTATATAACTCGAGGAGTTTCTGTGGCTTTGAAGTGGATTTTAAAATTTCAAGAGGAGAATTTAAATATTGAAATTCATACCTTCTTCATCATGGGATTTCTTGTGTTGTTTGGGAACATGAGAAAGCACTGCTCTGTGTCATAGCAGTTTTTTGGTGTTAGAGGAGTTATTTTTCTTTGAATAAATTAATGATGAGCAACATGAATGAGAAGGTAAAGAGAATAACTACCTTCAAAATATGGTAAGTGGGTTTTGGAGATGTATTAGTTGAAGAGATTAAATTGTCAGAAGAATAAGGTAGTCTTTGGAAATGCATTAAATAAACACCAACTGTCTAACACACATGGTTGTGTATCTCAAAGGAGAACACAGCTGGTTTCACAATTCTAAGTCTCCTGAAGATTATCAGCACAAATAATGCAGAGTTTGTCGGATAACGACTGAGTGAAGCTTATATCAAATATCTGTGAAGACAGAAATTACACCAAGCTCAGTAAGGATCACACCTGATCGCAACTTCAGATTAGATCTGCTCATTATGTGTCTTGTACAAAATGCCCTTGGGAGTGGAAAGGTGAGGTGAAAGGTTGAAATAAACTTATTCAACATAGAAAACCATGCAAGATTTGTAGAAATGTACAATTTCTAAACATCTGGAACAATTTCATAGTGTTATGATGAGGTAGTTGAATTGTTAAATGAAGACGTGATATTTGGCTGATATTTAGGGACTGGAGTTGCCTTATTTGAACTGATCACATGTGTAATTCATTAATAACACAAAAGTGTTGCAAATTTTTAGAAACAGACAGACTGTAAGACTCAGTAGGCTTGTGCTTTTCAGGATCAGAACTGCAGATTCCTGATTCAAGGAGCTTTTCTGCTTGTATTATTAGTTCCACTTTATCAGGGATTTTTTCAAACCCAATTGATGACATTTCATCACATAGTAATATTCCAGGCCTTGATCATGAAATCATGTGTCACAAGGACAACGTCTTGCACAATGTCTGATATTCATTTCCCCTGTGTTGCACAAGATGGTGACGTTTGAATAAGACACATTTAAGGAAACTCTGATATTTTGTCTTCCAGTTAATTAAGTAAAAAGAAGTTCCTTCAAATTTGTTGTTTAGGTTTAATCAGATTTGAAACAGATTGTAGTTACATTAGATGCAAAGCAATATAATCTTTAGCACATCATTGTATTTAAAGACATGTGAAGTTAAAGAAGGGAAAAAACCTCTGTGGAATTGGATAAAAAAAAACATATGATAAAGTATAGAAAAAAAAGGAAAAACTAAGAAGGGGCTCTAGGCTCCAGCCAACCAGTGCCACAACCAGAAGCGTTAAGGTGGAGATGTTACTGCTATAGTTGAACCCAAGTGTTTGGAGTTGAACGTGCTGTCCAGAATGTTCAGTCCTCAAACAGAAGGAGACAGCCCTTGCTGACTTCATTTACATTCTTGAATATGAGTGTATTTAACATTATTTGTAGCCCTCTGACTGGCTGATATTTAGTAATTGATAAAATGACCAAATGTAAAACAGAGGCAAAAACACAAGGTTGGCCTGGTTTAAATACTGAGGGAATGGCCTATTCTCACAGGCAATTGCCTGTATTTATATACAGCCTTTCATTTCAAAGGATCACACAGCTCTTTATAAATATCTCACCCACCATAGAAGGGCAGCCCCACCTAGATGATGCCCCACCAGCAATTCCACTATTTTTCACCAGGAGCCACAGTGTACAGCGGATCAGGGGAGAAATGAGAAATTGTTTCAGCATTTGGATTGAATTGAAGGGGAGATTGAAGGAGGGTAGATTGTGCAAAACCAGAGTGGGTTTTAGCCAGGACTCCAGAGCTTACAGCTCCAGCCTTGGAAACAGGTATTCAGGGTCTTTAATGACCAAGTATGTAGGGCCTTGGTTTCATATTTCACTGTAATGATGGTCAAGTTTTTATTTTGTGATTTTCAACTAGATTTTACTAATAGGGAGCATAATTATTTGAGGGTCACTGAGACGTCCTTGTGCAAAAATGGATCATTGACATTTTTTATCTTGCCTAACGTGGTAAGTGTGAATCAAATCATTACTCAACTTTTGATGCTTTTGAAACAGCTCTGGTTTCTCAAAATGCTGTGAACAGAATTTTTTAGGTGTTCTGGAATAGCTGGACATGTGCTCTGGCTGGGCAAATGATCAGGAATTCCTCAGGAATGATCAGGATCAGGAATTCCTCACACACCCCATCAAACCTGACATTGTCTGGGGACAGTAGATTTGCCTCCAGTGCGTCATGAGACCTCTGAGTGGCATGGCCTGCAAACTGGGAGGGAGGAGTATCAGGGTGGGAGAGCAAACAGTGAGTTTGAAAGCTGCTGTTCAGCTTTCGAGCTCTTGTTCAGGAGCACACAGGCAATGACCATTTAACAATCAGGAAAGGTGAAAGACACTTTCCAACACAGCAAAGGCATTGCTCTCTTGTTCCTTTCTGTGTTCCTGTTTGACATCAGGCTTGACATGGGCAGCACTGTGGAGCAGTTGTTAGGTTTCTGGACTTATAACTGAAAAATTGCAGGTTCCACTTTCCAGGTGAGACACTGTCGTTGTACCCTTGAGTGAGGTATTTCCTAATATATTAAAAAATAATATTAAAAATTATAATCCATATTAAAAAACTAAATAGGCACAAATTATGGATTCTTATGGCAAATTTGCACAAGAACAACGTCTACGTCGGTTGTACATAAACAGACATAATATGCTAAACGTTTTTATATACCTTCATATGCCGACATCGAGCACGCCTTTTAAGATTTGTAAATAGGAGCTTTATTTTTACACACTTATGCTAAATTTAAAAAGTCAAGACCTCGGTATATGCTAAATGACGCAGGAAAGAATCAAAGGTTATAAAATCGCTATCTATTCAATATAAACAAAATGCGTCTTGCTGTAATCGAACCCGTTGTCTACTTCTACAAACTTCAAACGCGACCTCCTCCGCAGACGAATGTAAAAAGATTGCCATCTAGCGCTGGTTGTCTGAAATGTCACGTGCTACATAGAAATAGATATAATTGGCTGCTCGGCTTCTTACGCCCAGCCAATAGGAATTAAACAGAGTCTTCTAGCTCTTGTCCAATAGAAACAACTCTTCAGTCGAACAACAACTGACCAATAGGAATTCTACCTGCTTTACTCGTAGCAGACCAATAAGAGCTCGATTCTAGTTTCCAAGCTTAGTACGATAAAATCCTTTATCTCCGCAGACGTGGAAAAAGGCGACTATTACCACCTTTTAGATTTGACCTCATATTAAAGAAATCGTAATGTTTTCAGTACTGAGCTCTGTGAAGTTGGCAACAATTCCTGGCAACAAAACAGAACCGTCCCTTTTAAGATCCTACTGAGCATTTCAAAGTAAAAATTCATTAAAGTCCCCAAAACTTTTTTTAATTGATTTATATTTGACATTTTATTGTAAAAACAAATGTATTGAATTTGTTACTTCAGAAATGGCAAATCTATCTAAAAAGGGAAACAACGAACTACAACAAACTTCATAGTAAGGTTTCAGTTTTGACTCCCACTAAAGTAAAATGTATTCTATGGTCTGTTGAATCATTTTACAAATTTGGCATTACTGTGAAAACAAAGGATAGTAACTCAGCCAAAGCGCAGATATATGAAAAGGACAGACCTCCCCCAACCCAGAATGTGGCCTCAGTTCTGACAGATTTTCCTGGCTGCAATTATTACTGGAGTTCGAACATACCCAGCCACCCATATACACCCATACAGCCCAGAGGCCCTGTCTCTCTCACACCTGAAGAAGGCTCCACGGCCGAAACGTTGTGTTCTCTTTCTTCTTTTTTTCAGCATGGAATAAACCTATTACTTGTTCCTTTGCACCCATATAGTTGAGGACAATAACTGGTGCCTTTGAGAAGCAAGAGGATCATTTTAAGCAGAGTTTGGACCCAAGGAGCATTTGCAATGTTGTAACAGATGTGGTGCAGCTGGTAAGAAAGAAATTTGAAATAAGCAAGCTTCAAGAACCTAGACCAGAATTAAAAGTAAAGGCTACAGTTCACTTTTATTGTGGTATGCAATACCTTATCCTCTTCCATTCCAGGACACAGTGCAGAACAGGTTTGGAGCGTAGCTCTTTTCTCTCCTTTTCTTTCTCTGGGGTCTTCTGTTTGTGATACATTTTTAAAAGAACATTTAAAAAATGTATGAAAGAAGGGAAGGCAAACAAGTACTTGAATTGATCGGTGGTCTCACATAAGCCTGCAGTCCTGCTTGACACTGTAGAATACTGGATTTATTCAGACAATTTGCTGATAAGAATGTTTTATCTGTATTGTTTGTTTTTTAGGTGATTATTCTAACATTCTTAAATTGTAATTCAAATAATATAGTCTCTCATTCTCTTGGAATGCAGAACCATCCAATTTTTCTTAAATAATATTTTGTTTGCAAATTGGCAGACGTGTAGTCCTCAGCTACTTCCATCCTGTTGCTTAGGAAATGATGGACAGTTGTGTGAATAATCAAGCTCCAAATCTGTGTCAGAGACAGATACTGCACAGCAATGTACCAATCTCGAAGGTAAATAACTACGTATTTGTGTTCTTATCAGCTTGCAACAAATCCATGGTATGGGACTTTAAGCTTATGGTTTTTAAAACCACTGTGTGGTTCTTCATTTGAATTACTACCATTGTCGAGTGAGAATAGTCATAGTTGACTGGAACAAGAACCAGGTTGCAAAGCCACCATGTCCTCTTTGATGTGGGTAGTTTGGGCAACACTTTAATATTCTCAAAGTACAAATTCTGTGAGGTTTGACTTACAAATGTCGATGTTACAGTCAATGTGAGAAGTTATGTGGTTGTACTTACCAAGGGATTAAGATATGCATCAGCTGTTAGCGCCACACGCTTGTCCTTTCCACAGCGTTGATCATTGATCTTCCTTATTCACTTGAAATGCAAACAGAAATGAAGAGGACTGTAAAACAATTATGACAGATTTCATATTATACAGTGGGTATTGAAAGTCCCCTAACCCCTTTCAAAATATGCACTTTTTGTTGCCCTAAAGCCCCAAAAGAAGACCAATAAAATCAGACTTTTTCCAGTTTGATTCATAAATTGGACCTTGCAACATCCAAGTGAAAAAAGAAAGCAGAATTTCTGGAGAAAAAAAATTAAAAGTAGAATAACTGGGTTGGATAAGAGAACACCCCCCCTTGAGTTAATACTTGGTGGAAGCACCTTTTGCTTGAATTACAGTCTTGAGTCTATTTGGATACATCTCTACCAACTTTGCACACCAAGAGGGAGGAATATTTGTCCATTCCTCCTTACAGAATTGTTCAGGCTCAGTTAAACTGCGGAGGTGATGGCCTGCCCTCTTCAAGTCATTCCAAAGATTTTCGATGGGATTGAGGTCGGGGCTCTGGACACTCAAGGACATCCACCTTCCTGTCCTTCAGCCACGGTACGGTTGCTTTGGCCGTGTGCTTTGGGTCATTGTCATGTTGAAAGGTGAACCATCATCCCATTTTCAACTTCCTGGCTGAGGGCTGCAGGTTTTCTTCAGGAATTTGCCTGTATTGTGCACCACCCACCACCACCGTGCTCTGCTGTAGGAATGGTGTTCTTTGGACGGTAAGATGTACTGGGTTTTCGCCAGACGTGCCACTTTTTGCATTCCGGCTGAAAAGTTCAATTTTGGTCTCATCTGACCACAGCTTCTTTAAGGTGCTGTTTTATCAAACCATAAACGAGACTTGATGTGGCTTTTTTTAAGGAGTGGCTTTTTTCTTGCCACAATCCAATACAGGCCTCCCCTACTTAAAGCCTTTGAAATATTTTTATACCAATCTCCTGCCTTGTGCCTTTCCACAACTTTATCTCAAAGTTCTTTTGAAAGCACCTTTCCACCCATAGTGGATGGAATGCACTTCCAAACCATAGAGTCCTCTAGAAATTACTGTTCTTATTCTGAACTCATCAAAATCACCACAATTGATAGGTGGGAGCCAATAAGTTTGTTGTGTGATCAGTAAAGTTGATTGGTTATACCTGAGCAAGTTTACAAATGCAATTGTAAGGGGTGGGGGTGTCCGAATGTAGCACGTGTCAATTCAGATTGCGTGGCACTGTAGTATGTTTATTTAATGTTTGAATCCATATAAAAATGGAATAATAAAATCTAATGAGGCATTCCTCATATGACATTTTAGTTCACAAATCTCCCTGTTCATTTCCTTTAAGACAGGACCTTTCACTCTCTTTGGAAAACACTGTCCAGGGTTGTGTACCGCTCTGATTAATAATCTAGCTAATGCAGTCGGCAGTGACATTCTGAGGATTTGTGACTTAGGTAACACTTTCACTTTTGTGAGGTTAACCCCCCCACCCCAGGTTTAGAAAACACTTCATGCTAGAGTCGAACCAACAGTTAAGATATTAGTTTTTAAAGGTACACATTTTGTGTTTAGTCTGGCTCAGATTTGTATTGAGCTGTGGCTCAACTAACGGTGTTTTGGGCGATGCACTCCATTTGCTTAGAATAAAGTTTCCTGGTACAAGCAGTGCCTTTGTGTGGTCTGAGATTTCTTTTTTAAATGTTCATTTTCAGAATGACAGCAACATTGCCGCTGTTGTGGTAACAATGCATTCCACTCAACTGCAGCTGCGTAGATTCATCCACATTTGCTTAGTGGACTGATAATAAGTAAAGAGGCAGTAAATTGGACAGTGTGTGATAAACGTCTGCAGATGTGAAATCACATATCTTGGGGCATCACTGCACTCCACATATTTCAAAGCCCTTTCATTCATTTTCCTGGGACACTCAAATATTGAATATTTCAAAAGTAGAGGAAAACAAGCACTCAGCACTGTCAGTCTGTAGCCACGCCCACTTGAATGACATCCTCGGTAGGCCACGCCCCGCTCACCTGTCCGCCAGGTTCTGCGAGAGAGAAGGGAAGCTGGGTGAGTTTGTTCCGCGGCTTTTTGTGGATTTTTATTATTATTCCTTTATTCGAATACAGAAAAAAAAATTAATGTAATTATGTAGTGTACACCTCGCAGTATGTGGTAAAACATTTGAATGGGGAGTTAAATATCAATTTTTCACTGTTTCGTTAACAATGCTTCTCTTAATTTTAACAAACCGCTTGTGTTTCACACACAATGTGTGTATTCCTTATACACCGATGAAAAGCTCTGTTGCAGCAGTAAAGACACTGCAGTATTGGCAGAATGAATCTCGCTTTTCCGTGTTTCTTATCTTTTATCTTGTTTAATCTTTCTTAATCAGACACCTCATTAACATTGCTCACAAAATCAAGCGAGTGCGTTTATCCAAACCGAAAGCAGCCCACCTAGAACTGGGTAAAGTTATTTAAATATTTTACAGAGTATTTTATTTGATTATGTTGTATGTCTGTGGTACACACGCTCCGTTTGCAACAAATACTTATAAATTTAAATTGTCTCTAAATTCTAAATTCTGCTGTTTTTCTGTTTTCAGTTTAGCAGTTTCGGGCTGGACTACAAAACGGGGGTATAAGCGTGAGTATAAACATTTTTTTCATTTCCTTACAAGTCTTTAATTGAAATAAATTGTGCGTTATCTGTCCTGGTGAAAACGCAGTTTTCTACTAAGAAACTCGGGTTTAAATTATCGTCTAAATGTGTTCTTGTGTTTCCAGTTTGGAGTCTTCGGGCAGGACAAGCTTGACTCAGCTGCTGGAATTATCTATGTAAGTATAAACCTTTTTATTCGTTTACATGAATCATATTGAAGTACAGCATACTTCTAACTTGTTGGAAAAATTTGATCCACCTTGTCATAAGAAGATTCAAACTAGGAGATAATACATTTCTCCAGGGCAGAAGTGGTTTTGACCCGACAGCACTGTAGGTTGTAGGTTTGCTGTTTATAGGAATCATTTTCTGCCAAAAGTGCGATCACTTGACTTTTTTTGATGGGCATAATACATCTTCGTAAGAAATCGTTTTGTTTTCCAAATTGCATCACAATGGAGCCTATAAAGATTTGGATTAGTTGTTCGTGTGTTAACTCAGCTTTTTCAGAACATTTTGAATGTTAATCAAAAAGGAAATCGTAAAAAAAAACAGTAGAATGTGGTAGTTTCTATTTAATCGATACACTATAGCTTTATTGAATGTTCTGTGCCTTCGATATTCTCACACTTTAAATGCAAGCCTGATTTCTTCAATAGCCTGCTAAACAGGAACGTTACCCGTTACACCAGGTTAAGCGCTTTATTCCAACTGTAGATCTTTTTAAACTCATCTTCTGGACCTGTCGGTTAGCTCGATCTAGTTTAATAATAAATTATATATAATAATTTCGAGAAAGCACCGCTAATACTGATTTCTCTTGTTTTGCAGGAAATTTAACGAAGTTCCAGTCTTCATTCTGATCGCTGCCTCGACAAATCCCTTGGAGAAACAGTAATGTGCCGTATGTTTCTGTGCTTTTCCGTGTACTGTAGTTGCGTGCAAATCTTTTTGTACACTGTTTATTTGTAAAAGCTTTTAGCGTAAATGTATCCGTGCTTTGACACTTTAAATCCATGTTACTTTTCACTTCAGATCCTGTGGATCTGTCGTATGTAATGGAATGCGTTGTTTAACGTTGCATGCTAATGTTTTTGTACTCTGCTTACTTGTAAAAAGTCTTTAGTGTTAATGTAGCCTTGCTTTGACGCTTTGTAATTTAAAAGGTGTTAATTTTCATTTCGAATCTGTGCATCGCTCGTACTGGAATGCTTTGTTTTGTATGCAACTTTCGCTCAATAAATTGTTGATTGGAGTTTGATGTGTTTTGTTGTTTCTGTTCTCATGCAGAGTTCCGTACACCCTTGGTCCTGAAAAAGCCCGGTGTTGGTGAGTTTTTTGGCGGAGAGACTTTACTAACAGTTTCCGAGAAGCGATGCGAAGGGCTGTTTTTTCCTTGTTGTCACTGACCGCAAGGGGACACCCTATCGCTTTGTGACTTGGAAACTGCAGAGGCTACCCCCTTGTTAAGTCTGTCCAGATTTTCCCGCCAAAAAACTTAGTATATACCGGGGCTCTTGCAGGGCGTGGTCTCTCCCATCAATCAAACCCAGCCCCGTCTACTCCTCTTTTTGGAGAGAGGGGCTGGGTGATTGACTGCAGCTCTAGCCAAGCCCACTCACTCCCAGCAGCAGGGGAAGGCAGGTTGGTGATGGCCTAGGTCCCTGCAGAGAGGCAGGGCTCCTGGTGTGGACTTAGAAGTCTGTTGGTTGCAAGCTGTGACTGATAGGCTGAGTCCGCCCTGGGTGCCTCCTCTCTCTCGGGCCAAAGCCACCTCCAGCCCGTCTTCCTCTCAGCTGGGAGTGAGGGGGCTTGGCTAGAGCTTCCCTCCCTTCTCCTCCCCTAGGGGCTGTACCTCGGCTCCCTCCTAGGGACCCTAACCCCCCAGAGACTATCTAAAAAGGCGGGAAAATCTGGAGCGACTTAAAAAGGGGGTAGCCCCCGCAGTTTCCAAGTCACGATGCGATAGGGTGTCCCCTTGCGGCCGTGGCGCAAAGTACAGAACAACCCATCGCATCGCTTCTCGGAAACTGATTGCTCTCTCCAGATTTTGCAGCCAAAAACTTACAGCAGTGAGACACCAGCCCCGAGCAAACCCTCCCAACACCTTGAAAAAATAGCAGACAATTCAGAAAATGCAAATGAACGGTTTTTATTTCACAATGCACAGCACATACAGTAGCAGCAGTCAACAGGGAACAGTTTAACAACATAACGCCATTAAGAGCAAGATACAACACTGAATCGGTACATGACAGGCACTGTTGTCAAAAATAACATTCAAGGAAAAGCACACATTGTCAAGAAAAACTTGCCAACGCACGACGAGTTGCTGGAGTGGATACGATTTCAACGGAGCGCTGAGGATGAGGGGCCGCAGAACTGAAGACAAAAGAAAAAACACCAAGTTAACAAAATACGGGCTTTGCAGAATGGATTCACTTGATGTGCTAAATAAAAGTTAATAAACCTTTAAACATGGTGCTTGAATAAAGATGTATACAAACACGATGAAATGCAATGAGAAAATAACAGATTAAATGAGAAAGCAAAGATAGATCCCTGTCCCGCTACTCCAAAAAACTCCAGAACATACGTTCAGCCACATAAGAATTCAATTCCACTGAAGAACCAGCCTCTTAAGGGTTTGTTTTTCCATTCAACAAAAGCACAACGAAACGAAAAGCAGCAATGTAGTTAATATATGCCTGTTCCGGGAAAGAATGTGTGAAAAAGCAGGCACAACGTTATTCTTAACGAGTTACACAAATATTAATAGTATAGCGGAAGGTAGGAATATAACTTACCGTTAAAAAACACTTTTCATAACTGGTATCCCGTTCTTGAAATCCGTTTGGCACCTGGAGAAATGAAAAGCTAACGAATTAGTCAGTTTAATCTTGACAATTTTTGTTAGCATTTCGGAACAAAAAACGTTCTTATAGTCCCAGGCCGCAAAAGGATATTACACAGCAAAGGACTTTAAAAAGCAAATATTTGAAGAAAAACTACAGCCCCAGACACCTAGAAATACCATATTTTAAAAACATACAATGAAAGTTCAGTGCAAGATGGTATAAGAAACTTTATACAAACTTTTCAAACATCGAGAGCACGCCAAAACGGACAGAACACTCATTTGGCCTTCCTTAAACACAAAGAAAAGAGAAAAACAAATACAATTAACAACAAAATACTTTCATCTTGATTTCCCAAAACTTAAATTTAAATTTTGCACTTAAAATCAGAAAATTCAAAATAAAACGCAAACGCACCTCGAGCCGCCCCAGCTCGTCCCGCCGCCATCTTGCCGAGCGCACCTGTGGAACAGGTGGACGGGGCGTGTCCGCTGAGGAAGGTCACTCTGGAGGCGGGCTCCGGTCCTGACGGACAGCTGCGGATTCTGTTACAAGGGCTTCAACACTGACGTTACTGGAGATACATAGAAGCTTCAGCTCACCAGATCATACATAAAGTATATATCGGCTAAGAATTTTCGGACGACCTAGTACAGCGACATTCCCCCAACGACGTTTATCGGGATCGTTTAGCTTGCGGCCAGCTGAATCAAGAGGAATGTGCTGGATAGGGACCCCTGCCGCTCCTAGTTAGGACTGCACCTCTCTTTCACTGCTAGTGCCACACCCGTCCTGCAGGTGTCTCAGTGGTATAAGGGGCTGCTTTTTAGAATTCAGTTCATTACTAATCATTCATAAAGGACTTAAACCCCCCATTTTCCCCTGTTTTGGAGGGCCCCGAAAATGGAACCCCCAAAACGGCCGGCGTGGTAGAGAACAGCCACTTCCACAAACTCACCCCGACAGCACGAGAGCTACACCCGGGGCTTCGATCTCACACTGACGGGGAGGCTCGGGGCTCGTCTTTAACTCCCCAGCGTCTCTGGGAGTCGATCCAATTGTCTGGACTTTAGAAAGTGCCCGATGGGTTAGCCCACGGAGCCACCAGGCCGGCCACGCTGAAGACCGCCCATGTGACTCTCTTATTCAGTCTTAAGCCAAGTCACACTTCCGAGACGAGGCGGTTTAAAGCCTTAAGGCTAATGAGACGCTTTTGTAATGTATTTTTCTAGGCTTTTTGTGCAACTGGTCACTACTTGCTTATCTTTTCTAATAATGGTGAAAAATAAAGTATCACAATTTGCAGTAGAGTTGGAGGAGCCTGTATGTCGTGTTTCAGACGTGAAGCCTGACAGGTTAAGATGTTCATGTTTCTTTCATTCTTTTAACAATATGTCTGAAATGATTCTAAAAACAACTGTTTTCTAAAATAAATGAGCGATTCAATTAATCTAAATGTTTTATATCCCAGCTGGTGTTTGGGTAGAATAGCCCTTAAGTTCCTTTATACTAATAGTTGTCGCAACATTATCCATGTATATTTCCACGGGCTTTTGACAAGGTTCCATATACTGTATTATATACGTTTAGTCCTTCAGAGAAAAGATGGAAAAATCCAAAGCGATGTCTATAAATACAATGGGAACAAGTGTATGGATTGAAAACAGAATAAGATGTAATAAGTAGTTTTGCAATCAGTGGAGCATCACATCTCTCCTTATTACTGTTAGAGATGCTATATGCTCCTATCTGATATACTAGAAGAAAGTTACTTTAGTAAAGTGCAAGGAGTGCAGGTGGTGAACTAGTGGAAGCAGTGTGCAGCAGGTATCCGGGTGTTTCATATTAACTCAAAACTGAAATCTCTATGATAGTGCAAATTCATTTTCATGAATCAAGTCATCAAAATTCTACATGTCATAGACTGTACACACAGGTTATGCAGTGAAAGGTGGGGGTACCACTGTCAATGAGTGATGTACAGTACAGTAATCACAGGTGAGACTGACTGTCAGACAGCAGAAGTTTATTCGTACTCCATGATTCAAAGCTAAAAGACGGGAATTATGAAACTGTTTGTGGCGCAAGGTTGACGCTAATTTCTAACCCTTTACTATTCATGATCTGAATCCTTTTGGATGAATAAAATATCTGTTAATTGAGTTGAAAACAATTCGTAAATGTCTGTTAAAGTTTCAAAGGTACTTCATTAGCGGCACAGTCAAAAGTATGGAGTGGGATTGTACTCCTGATCACTCGTTTTTGAGAGACTGTGTGTTCAGTGCGGAGACGGCCAACTCCAAGATCCAGTCCGTGTTTTAGTTATTTCCAAACAATTAAAAGTCAGGTGTGATTAATCTTGTATCAGCCTTCAATTGGTCTCCAATTAAACTGGTTCTGGCAGCTGTATTGCGTCTTTGCCTTTAAGTAGCGGCTTTGCGCCCATTGCAATGTTTCATTTAATCTGGGCATCAGAATATCGGATAAAGTTTCTCTGTGTTCGCACAGGAACAGTTCAAAATTAAATCGGGGATTGAGTAACTAGAAAAGCGAATTCGTCGCTGTCCAAGAACCGTTTAATTAAAGCTAAACCAACAACTTTCGTACCTCTAAAAAGGGTGGAATGAATACAGTGTATCTTTTTTTGTTACTATTTAATCCTGCTACCTATATTTGTAATGCTTTGTCAGGTCCGTTACTCGTGTTTCGACAGGACTCATTTAATGCAGTTTCTCCTCTCCAGCTCCCCAGCCTTCCTGTCCTCTACAACCGTATGAAGGCCGAAGCGTGAAACTGGGGAGATGAGCGGCGAATTCGAAGGTGAGAGAATCCGGCTGGTCTGCTCTTGGCTTCAAGTTAAAAGAGCTTTGTGTTTGTACTTGGAGAAATCTCGGAAGCGGTCGACTTTTCTTCCTGCGAATAAGCCGCTTACTTCTGCCTTCAAAAAGTGGTGCAACCTTTGTATCGGCTGTGGCGAGAGGCCGAAACGTGTGACTAAAGGTATTAAAATGTGAAACGCTTTCTCTCCTGTGTTCAAGCGGCAGGTGATCCCGGAGAGCAGCCGGACTCACCTCGCGGTCCCAGGTTACCCACCGTCTTTCCGGCTGTGTCCTGAAAGAGCAGCGTTTCCTCTCCCGGGGCTCCAGACTGCGGACCGCCTGAGCAATGTTCAATACTGACTAATAACGGCTGGATTCGTTAAGCCTGTATAGTTTATTTTTGAATAAACTAATGTATTACAGGATTTTCTTAATGACTGAATTTCGAGGTGGGGTTAATGTACCTGAGGGTTACCTCATCTAGGACTAGCGAGTTTCCATGTGCGATCTTCCCATCTCTTTAAAGAGCCTACAGCTACTTCTCTTGTCGCTGCAGGCTGTTCACGGTGCCCGTCGGTCATGAAGCTAGGTGCTTCATCTTCCTCTTTATGTACTGCATCAGCTTCTTTCCTGCAACTTGATTGTAAAACCCCAGTTGCTTGTATGTGCACAAAAGGATCCTGCCTGTGAACAAGCACCTGCTTACTAACAGAATGATCTTGCATCATAATTCTGGTAAAATACACTCTCAATCCTGCAGTCCTCTATTAGAAAATATTGCTCTTGGCCAAACTGGTGTAGGCAGTAATACAGATCTGGAGGAGCAGCTCCAGCCTTAACTGCCTTGAGCTCTACTTGTGGCAGGTGTGTAGTCCTGTTAACATGTAGACTGCTGAGCAGCTAAAGGCAGGAAGGAGAAGGGCCTCCTGTGTTAATTGTAAAGTGCTCTGTGTAGAAATGGTTAATGTGTTATTGACCAGAATTTGAAAGAGACTGCAAACAAGTTGGGGAGCTTAATGTGCTTTCCTGTGGCTTAGCTCACCATGTGAAAAATCACCACAGCACTGTATGAGCAAATCAGACTGTCTTCTGAAAGAGCATTACATGGTTAATCAGGAGCTTATGGGGTGCTGAACACACACCCCCATAATCTGCTGTGCAACACTATAGTTCTGGACACTCTTCCACATGTACGTAGATATTTTGAGGACAGACCCATGAACTGAAGCAATTTAACTTTTAAAGATTGACAGGAGCATGTTAAAAAGAAGCACTTGGGAACTCTTCAAACATTTAATGATCAGTCAGTGACAGAAAAAATAAAGTTAACATTCAAAGAATTAACAATGATGCAGAATCCAACTCAACTTTTCATCAAAGCAATATGTATTCTTCACTACTTTAGGGCATATATTTAACAAATGTAAATCAACATCCATCTCCATCCAATTCTCCAAGAGATCTGTACAGTACCCACAGCATAGACACAACCAGGAAGAAACTGGACTTTACTCAGAAAAAGACAAATATAAGAAAACCATTCTTAGTTTACATAGTAAGCCAGTTTACATTTCCTCTTTTTTCACAAAACATGAAACACTGAACTACTGTATGAACAGATTATTTGAAATGCAACAGACAAAGAGATTCAAGTTTCAACATTTTTTACTCCAGGTGCAGAGCTGTTACTGAACATGGAGAATGTGTATCAAGTGATAGAATGATCACTGTATTGTTTTCCTAACAAATCAATCTTTTTATATCAACATTTGTTCCAGAAACTGGGAATGTGAATTTTTTTAATCCACTGAAAGAGAAAACCCTGCATCATAACTCCCTGCGAACGATGTAAGAAACTGCTGTTAAGAGTGACCTCTGCAGACTGTGTTGACTTTCCAGGTGTCCTCATGATCCTCACAGCTCAGGGACTCAGGGTAAAGGCCTGTGCTCGTCAGCACTGCTGAGAATTGAGAAATACAATCATTAAACCCTGGAAATAAAAATCATTTTTCCCCATCAATAAATCCGAAAACAGATTTCACTACGTGACAAGGTTACCTAGAACTAAAACTCCCATATAACAATTTTGTGTGCATTTCATAAATAGGAACTGATACTGAAAATCATTACAAGCCTAAATCTCAGTCTGTTTCACAAAAGTAAAGGTTAACAACCTGCCCAACGTCCCTCTGTATTACTCAGATAGTAACTGGCCTTTGCAGGGTAGTTTTACACTGACCCAGAGGACGTACAGTATATACACACACATACAGACACATCTGTTTAACTGCAGATTCAAATACAATTCCCAAAGTTCAAAAGAAGTATCAACAGGTTTTCTGTAGTGTCAGCAGCAGGGAGGGACAGCTGCTCAAGGCCAGAGGAAAATATAATCAATACAAAGCCTATTGTTTAATCATTGTGTATGAAGAATTATATTGCTGTGGATAAAGGCATATTATGAGCTCAAATAATGATGATAAAACAAACTGCCAGACAAACCCAACCCAATTAAAGCAGTCTAGAATAACAGTACACATGCCAGTGATGGATTTCTGCTCTGACAATGCGGCCCCAAAATCATACCATTCATGTTCATAAAAAGCTTTTATCTGGCTGTATAAGGGAAGGTTGGAATTAACGTGCTTAGTACAGTAGTAAGCCAAGGAGCATGTTAGCAATACTGAACACAGATAAAACTCCAAGAGTATCAGTGACAGTGACCTGTGTGATCCCTGTATAACCCAGGATATTTAAAATATACTTCAGGGGTAAAGAGGTGTATTTTGTAAAACAGAAAATGTTACACACCTAAAGTATATACTGTATGAAGACAAAATGGGGTCTCCCAAAAATGTCTTTGTACTCGGGCTTTGGTGTGGAAATTCTGGGTCACAGGGAAGAGCGTCACCTACTCGTTCACAGTTTATAAGCTAACAGACGTGTGAATAACAGAAAATGCTTTTTCATAACATTTTGGAAGTCAATGAAGGAAATTCACCACAGTTACAGAAGACCTACAGCTCTTTAAGAACCTTTAACAGCTGTACTGATAAAGTACTCCTCACCCCACAGGAGTCCAGGGCACTTCACCGACAGGAGGGGACACACTTCACCCACCCCTCAGTGCAGCTCTCCTGGGTCACTGACTTATATGTAGCAGCAGCTCAGTCACCACGAACCAGGTGGAGGAGTGAGAACAGACTGCGAAGGAATTGAACAGGTGATTTCAGGAGGTCAGACTTGCTGTGAAAAATAGAAGCATAAAAGTAATGTCAGGCTTTACATCAAAAATTGAAAAGCTAGACTTTAAATTGAAATATGTTGCACTTAGGTGATAGGTATTCAATGGAAACTACAAAGTGTGATACCATGGGGGTTACAATTATCTGTCGGTTCGATTAGTAAATGGTATTTGAGACCAGTTAAACAAGTCTTTATTTTATAGGGAAAAGTATGTGGAAAAAAACAGGATTCATTTCCAGCTGGTTGGTATATTCTGAAAAAGCAACTTCTATATTGAGGACAGTGGTATACCCTGTTAAAAAAAAAGACTAAACCAACACTGTGGGAAACAGTTCTTCCCATTCAGTACTGTGCCTCTAGCAGCATCACAAAAGTGATAAAAACAGAAATTCATAGTTTAGAACAAAGTGATGTGAAACTAAACATTAAACATTTACCTTCCTTGGGTAACTGTTTCACAGTCCTGAATATCAAGAATATTCACGCATTCTACCAGTGAAGGAGGTGGACAGAGCTTTAGCTACAGAAGTGAAGCTGTTATTTTACAAAATGCTTTACATTAGACATGGGGCTTTGAGCAAAAGAACCTGGATTATAAAACACAGGTTGTGTGTCAGCAGAGCAGAGATACTCTTACCTGCATTGTGGCAGCTGTGTCCTCTAACAAGCTCAGTGTGCAGGATCTCTTCTTCCCAGAAGCAGCAGCCTTCAGGTCTGAAATAAACCACGATGCACACACTCTCCATTAAAACTGGAGGGAGACCTTTCATTAGAAAGTGAACACTATAAGTTTCAGATTCTCTTAGAGAGTGAACACTGTCACAGAAATAGGCATTTCTAAATTCTCTCACCTCACTTGCACGTTCTTGGCATTCTGTATAAATATCTAGGTTAAGGGACTGTTTGCTCAAATTCCTGATATGGAGGAACAGGGTTTTCTCCATTTTGTATTTTGTGCCTGTATGGTGGCTGGATCATCCCTACAGTTTATTGGACTGCCTGAATGGAAAAGCCTTACAGCACGTTTAATGGTCTGTTAAGAGTTTTACAGCTCGGCATCAATGTGAAAGCCTGCTTCAAATGTAGCCAATAGCTAACTACATTTTTTTGGTCAATTAATAACGGCACGTTTAAAAATGCAATCAATTCTATTCCTTTAAAACATTCATACTGTAGCTTGTAAATGACACTTTCTTAATTTATAATGCAGTTACTTGACTCATAATTAAAAATCTTCTCCTGCTTCAATGAGCACTAACACTAACACTAACAATTGTGTGCTGCTTGTACACACTGTGGTGCCCGCACCGTAAAACACAGCTCCTGGGTCTTTTAGCAGTTAAATCGAAACCTACGTGTTTACCCAGAAAAAACACACCGGTTGAAGTACACCATACAAGATACATACGATAAACTTTTAATTATGTCTACATGCTTTTATACATAACGTTTGCTAAAGGTAGATTGTGTTGGCAAACATGGTACATAAAATAAGAGCTCTGCTTTAATACGTTCGAGGCGATTATAACGCTAAGACGTGATGACATAAAAATGATTAAGACGTTAGAAGGTTGCCTTCTATTTAACTTAAAATGTGTCCGTCCTTCTACCAATTCTGTACTTTAAAAAACTTAAAACATACCCTCTCTCAGGAGGAGTATATAAAGATGGTCACCCAGCGTTGTCACCGGCTATCTAGAAAATGATTTGATTGGTTGTCGTGTCAGGCCAATAGGACCAATAGAAACAGCTCCTCCGTATATGAAAGTCTGACCAATAGGAAATACCAATAGGTACTCCAGCCCACCCCCTCCCCACTTTGACGATAGAGCTTGTATTTGGTTTCCAAACTTTGCACAATAAAAACCATCACCTTCTCATCCGGAAGCAGATCTGGAAAAAACCATGTACCTTATTCCCATCTTAAGCACGTCTGAGCATACTCGGGACTAGTACAGCATATGGAAATCCAAGCAGTTACTGCAAGTGGTGTGTAAGAGCTTTTATCATTTGGGTAATGGGCCGGGGGGTGATTTCCAGAAAGATGAAAGTGTAGGGGTGTTAACCCTGTTTTCCTCCCTAAATTCAGTCTAGATTAATCACCTGTGCTTGTTAATACTCCCCTTTATTCAATGTATCCCTTCGCTACCTGGTAGAGAGTGTGGGTGAAGAGTGATTGGTGGGTCACACCAGGTATTTCCAAGTAGATTCCTGCCAATATAGAAACTTCAGGAGGAAAAGCACCATCAACACAACAAAAACTTATGCTTCTGTTTTGCACAGTACTGAAATTACTACAGTGGTCATGAAGATGAGACTATTTGATCTACAAATGTTTAGGTACAGCTCTGGTGTCTCAGTCTAGTTATTTCCAAGAAGCTATCTGTAACTAATGGAAGGCTTATGAAGTATTCCAGGTTTTGCACAGTTAGAGTATTACTACAGCACAGCAGTCAAGATAGGAGTTAACAGGACCCAGCCTGTTCCCCAACAGCTGCTGCAGAGTAGTTTAGCTGGTATTTCAGAAGTATGAGGACTCCACACTGAAATCCCCACCAGAAGCAGTCTTCAGCTACTATAATCTCCCATAGAGGGGTTTTCTACAAAAGGTTAGACCAGAGCAGGGGTCTCCAGTCCTCCTGATGGAGGAAAAAAAAAAAAACCCAATAAGTCACCCACTCTCTTACTAGGTGCACTGGGAAAAGTTACTCCATTTAACTTTGATCACTGGTAGGTGCTTCTTACCAGGGGCAATCTGCTGCTAGCTAGTATAGATTCAGCTCAATTTAGAATACCTGTAAGTCCAGATTATAGAAAGTTCTTTCCCCAAAAGCAGTTTGAGAGTCCCAGGTTAGACCTGACCCTCCCTTATAGTTCCAAGTAGCCAGTGAACATAACAGATGTTATTACACTTGGATTTCTGTCTGTTAGATAGCAAGGTTATAATTCTGTTGTTTTGCTTAACTACTCCATATGACTTTGTGGAGGCAAATAAGTTATCAAGTAGAAGCAAGACCTAATGAATACTTAATCCAATCAGTATATCCCCACTACCAATCCTTATGGGAATTAGGATGGACAATTGGCAGCAGGTGGCAATGCTGCCTAAAAACCAATCCTGAAGGAGTATTACCCTTGCATTGATCTCCAGATCAAAGCATCCAAGATGATTCTGGTGTTCTGGTACCACCGAAGATAGAGCTCACTGTATAAGGTAATGGCTGTATATATATATATAAAAAAAAAAAAGACCTAGACACCTTTATTTTATTGCATTGACAAAGCAATTACATAAACAGGACTAAACACTTGACAGGTCAGATCACACAAATACCAGCTTTGTTCTTCATCCCATCCTCTCTCTGGAGCTTCAGCTCCCAGTGAAGAACAGGGCTCAAGGTAGGGTAGCATCCAAAGCACCTCTTAAAAGGGGAAAAAAAAAATAAATCAAATCAATGCATCTCACAAGACCTGAGGAGCCATCATTGAAAGACTCCCACACTATCTCATAGGCTTATCCAGTGCCTTATACATTGTGATGAAGCGCATTTTAGCACAGAAGGACAGGGTTGTTTGACTGCCACTTAATTTCTCCCATTTAAGGAGCCAAGCCCTGTTATTTCTCCCTTAGTGTCTATAGTTCATGTATTCCAGAGACAAGCTGCTTCCAGTTATACCTATAGGAAGACCCCCAATGTGAAAGCCTAAAAGCTTAGTCCTTTAGAATAGGACTCTTGTGGCAGAGACATGAGTGATGGAAACCTATCTTGCAAGACCAAACAATACTGTACATACTCATGAACCCTCAGTTTAGTAGACAAAAGGAAGAGAAATAGACCTTGGACAGGGCTAAAAAAAAAAAAAAGCCACAAACAGTAGCTTTAGTCCCAGAAGCAATAAATAAAACCAGGAGAGGGCAGTAGAAGCTAGACAAATCCAAATCTGAAAGGCAAGAGCAAAAACCAATAAATGGTTTAGTCAGTAAACAAGTGCACCACAGAAGTGAGCAAGGAAGAGGAGAAAGAGGAACCAAAATAGTGATGGCAGAGAAAAGTGATAGGATAATTACTTACAGCATGAGCATTTGAGAATGCAATGCATTATAATCACTTAAAACCACTCCAAAGGCCTTTTTAAAGAGCAGTCAAAACTAACCCTCATTTAAAGGAAGGCTTTAAAAATAGCAGAAGCCCTCCTAACTCAGATTGTCCCCCTCCCTCATGTTTTTATATGTATAACTGTTCAGCACCACTGACCAGGAGCTCCATCATGGTAGTTTAGCCTCAACTTAAGACTCACCTCAACTTGACAGAAGTCCCACAGATCAGCTAGCTTCTGTAACAGTGCTCTGGCAGAATTCAACAACTCTTCACATCTTATACTTCTCCCCCAAAACACTTCAGAAACATCAAGCCTTCTCCTTCTCCTTCTCCTTCTCCTTCTCCTTCTCCTTCTCCTTCTCCTTCTCCTTCTCCTTCTCCTTCTCCTTCTCCTTCTCCTTCTCCTTCTCCTTCTCCTTCTCCTTCTCCCACTTAAAGTACAAGTTTAATGTGTAGGTATCCCATGCTTCACTTTTATAAGCCTCTTAATCAATTACACAGGCTTAGCTAATTTCACAGGAACCTATCCCAAAGCACTGAAATCCTCATGTGGAATGCCTAGGTGTGTCTAGCTCAATAATGGACACCTGCTTCCAAATCCCGGCCTGCGCAGAAGCCATCTTGGCTCAGAGAAACACTACAGCCAGGGCTTGAGCCAAAATGGCAGGTTCCAGGGAAGCCTTCCAGAGACACTACCACAGTGATTTAACAGAGTTTGCTTAAACATTGTTTCTCGACCTTCCACTATAACTAGATTAAAAGAGAAATATAATTATTTGAATATGTTTTATATATGCATTCCTTTATGCATATACAGATTTTTTTTATTTTAACTCTTAAATCACTTCAGAACCCAATATTATTTCTCTTACTGCGTCAGAACACTTGGCAATGCCTGCTGTGATTTTAAATGGAGCTCTCAGTTAATGTTAAAGTCAGTGCTGCAGACCATTACAAAAATGTGCTTTGCTCTCTGAGTCAACTGTGTTTAAAAATAATCATGATTGATAGAGAGTGTTGTAATTTCAGTTAACAAAGTAGATTAAGGCATTATTTTGAGACACAAAATTTGCCTTCCATTATTTTGGTGCCCTGTATTGGCTGATGATTTGTTAACTGTTTTTTTCCAGTTGAACACCTTCCTGTCACGGATGTCGGAAGGGATGAACCTTGGAGAGGCAGGAGAGCGGAAAAAGACCCATATGCGTAGCGGCGGAACAAGGGATTAGCCCGGGCTCAGCAGTTCAGGAGTCGTATAGAAACCAATGCCATCAGGCAGCAGACGTGGGGCGACCTGGATGCTAGGCGAGTCTCAGGACATCAATGCTGGGTGAAGGTGAATGAGAGACCCGGACATATATAGCCCCAGAAAGAGAGACACCGGAAGGACAGCAAACCACAGGAAACTAGGGACAGGACAAGAGCAGGAGCGCCCTCTGGCTGCAGAGGGCGTGACACCTCCTTCCATTTTCACTGAGAATTGGTCCTTCTGCTTGGTAAGTAGGCAAAACTATCAGGATGACTGTTTTGAATTACCAGTAGAGTCTGAAATAACATCTTATTTGTTTCTGATGATGGTTTTGTTTTTCCTCATGTACTCAAACAACCCCATCACCTATGGGCTTTCATTTTCATCCCTTGATTTCTGTAAATCCTTTTTCCCCTAAAAATGTGGAATTATCATTATTTTCTCCTGGCTTCCCTTACTCAGGCACAACCCCAGTATTAATTAACACCTTTTACTGGTTCTCTACCACTTTGAAAAAGCTGGGGATGGGAAATGGACCATGAACATCTTCCTCCA
This sequence comes from Lepisosteus oculatus, assembly GCF_040954835.1. Lineage (NCBI taxonomy): Eukaryota > Metazoa > Chordata > Actinopteri > Semionotiformes > Lepisosteidae > Lepisosteus > Lepisosteus oculatus. Next base: position 12,298,543 of record NC_090718.1, read on the forward strand.
AAATATATTCATATATTTTCATACATATTCCCTCTTAGAAAGGTCAGAAACTCACAGTACAATAAAGTTCAACCTGCTGACTGTGATTCTGAAACAAATGTTATCTTCCGCATTAAGAAGTGAAAAGTTATGGAATTGCTTGAGATTCATTGAGTCCTCTTTCAGCCCTGAAGCATCTCTCGGCAAACAGTCGGCTTTCTTTGAGGTAGTTCTTCCTCCCTACGGATTTCAGCAGCTTCCGGAGTCTCCGCCTGATTCTCTCGCAGTGTCTGTGATCCTCTGGCTCTGACACTGATCCTGCTCTGGGCCTTTTCAGGGAATTGTTCATCTCCCACCAGGTAGGTTCCCACTCTTCAAAAGGATAGGTGGGTTTGTCTGGTTTAATGAGTGTAGCCATGTAGTCTGGGGTCACTGTGTGAAATATTCTTCCACCTCCTCCTTTGTAAACTCAAGCTTTCTTGATCTTTTATCATATATAATGATTGGGGTAAGGATTAAAGTTACAAATTGGGGTTGCACTGTGGTTAAGAAATTTGAATTTCTTTGAATATAATATGAACTTTGGTACATTGCACTTGTGCTAATGGCTTAAGTACTCCCTGTTAATGCAGTTAACCAGTTAAAAATTAAGTTACAGTAATACAATGTGAGCTACTTTGACACAAACCAATGGAAACATGAAAAGATGTCATGGGGAAGTGTATTTAAAAGATCCTTGCACAAAGAGTTGTGGGAGAATGGCACAGGTGAACCAGTCATTTTGTAGACACCAACAGCTTGTCTTCGTTCAACGGATGTCTGCATGAGATTTTGCAATCAAACTGGTACCAGAAATCAAAAGGACTACGTGGATCAAATACTGTCCTCTCATTTGAACGTTCTCGTTTTCTTGTAATTTCTTAAATTAACACATCAGCGGCAAGACTAATAAGAAATACAGAAGTAGTAAACTGAGTGAATGATAAAAATTTACAGATGAAAAAAAATCTCACTTCTGGGCACAGCTTTAAAATAAATCAAGTTCTACAACAATAAGTGTCTTGCTATGACCTTTAGACCCCACTGCTCGCCAACATATTTCTAACTTCTTTCATTCTTATTCCTCTGGCCCTCAAATACTACGGATAGGTAAGGATAAGATGTATGTTGATGGACATGGGGAAAAAAATAGTTTCAAGTGTTACAAGAGTAACTTGTGTAACTTGTTAACAAGTGTAAGTTGTAACCCATGGGGGCTTCTGGAAATATGCTCGATTTCTTCCACGAGTTTTCAGGCGGAGCTATGAAAAAAAACGCACTGCAACGTCAGCCTGTAGCCACGCCCACTTGCATGACATTGTCTGCAGGCCACGCCCCGCTCACCTGTCCACCAGGTTCTGTGAGAGAGAAGGGAGCTGGGTGAGTTTGTTTCGCTTTCCGTGGATTTTTTTACTTTTCCTTTATTCGTACGTAGATAAAATGTATTTAATTCCTGTAATTATTTAGTCTAAATCTCGTAGTAAAATTGGGTAAAATACTGTTACAATACATATATTCGTTGGGAGCTAAATAGCCATTTTTGCTCTGTCTTTTCTTTTCTAAAGCTCGCCGCGTTTTTAACAAACCGCTACAAAGACAAAGTGTGTATTTTACTTCGAAGAAAAGCTCTGTTGCAGAAATAAAGACACTGCTGTATTCACAGAATGAAAACGTCGCCTTTCCGTATGTTTTTATTTAATGTTTCTTTATCAAACACTTCATACATTTTGCTCACAAAATCAAGCGTGTGCATTTATTCGAAACTAAAGCAGCCTACCAAGAATTACCAAGTAATTTTATTATCTTCCAGAGAAGTTGTGTATAATCTTGTATTTGTGGTAAAACCACCGCTTTAAACTTATACTTATTAATTTAAATACTTTGAATTCTAAATTCCGTTTTTGTGTTTTCAGTTGAGCTTTTTCGGGTTGGATATGATTCGCACTAAATAATGGGAATGTAAGTATAAACACTGTATTTTACTAAGAAACTTGGGTTTACAATATCTTTAGAATGGCGTCTAAATGTGTTCTTGTGTTTCCAGTTTGAAGTTTTTGGGCAGGATAAGCTTGACTCAGCTGCTGGAATTATCTATGTAAGTATAAACCTTTTCATTCGTTTACACGTATCATACTGAAGTACAGCATATACTATACTTCCAACTTGTTGGAAAACGTGATGCACCTTGTCGTAACAAGATTCAATCTAGGATATAAAAGATTTCTCCAGGGCAGAAGTGGTTTTGACCCAACAGCACTGTAGGTTTGCTGTTTATAGGAATCATTTTCTGCCAAAACTGCGATCACTTGAGCTTTTTCGATGCGCACAACGGAGCCTATAAAGATTTGGATTAATTGTTCGTGTGTTAACTCAGCTTTTTCAGAACATGTTGAATGCTAATCAAAAAGGAAATCGTAAAAAAACAGTAGAATGTGGTAGTTTCTATCAATCGATACCACTGTAGCTTTATTGAATGTGCTATGCCTTCGATATTCTCACACTTTAAATGCAAGCCTGATTTCTTCAATACCCTGTTAGACGGGAACGTTACCCGTTACACCAGGTTAAGCGCTTTATTCCAACTGTAGATCTTTTTAAACTCATCTTCTAATGTCAGGTAGCTCGATCTAACTAGTTGGGATGATTACGAGAAAGCACCACTAATACTGATTTCTGTTTTGCAGGAAATGCAACGAAGTTTCAGTCTTCATTCTGGTCGCTGCCTCGACAAATCCCTTGGAGAAACAGTAATGTGCCGTATGTTTCTGTGCTTTTCCGTGTACTGTAGGTGCGTGCAAATCTTTTTGTACACTGTTTATTTGTAAAAGCTTTTAGCGTGAATGTATCCGTGCTTTGAGACTTTGTCATTTAAATCCATGTTACTTTTCACTTCAGATCCTGTGCATCTGTCGTATGTAATGGAATGCGTTGTTTAATGTTGCATGCTAATGTTTTTGTACTCTGCTTACTTGTAAAAAGTCTTTAGTGTTAATGTAGCCTTGCTTTGACGCTTTGTAATTTAAAAGGTGTTAATTTTCACTTCTAATCTGTGCATCGCTCGTACTGGAATGCTTTGTTTTGTATGCAGTTTTCGCTCAATAAATTGTTGATTGGAGTTTGATGTGTTTTGTTGTTTCTGTTCTCATGCAGAGTTCCGTACACCCTTGGTCCTGAAAACCCCGGTGTTGGTGAGTTTTTTGGCGGAGAGACTTTACTAACAGTTTCCGAGAAGCAATGCGAAGGGCTGTTTTTTCCTTGTTGTCACTGACCGCAAGGGGACACCCTATCGCTTTGTGACTTGGAAACTGCAGAGGCTACCCCCTTGTTAAGTCTGTCCAGATTTTCCCGCCAAAAAACTTAGTATATACCGGGGCTCTTGCAGGGCGTGGTCTCCTCCCATCAATCAAACCCAGCCCCGTCTACTCCTCTTTTTGGAGAGAGGGGCTGGGTGATTGACTGCAGCTCTAGCCAAGCCCACTCACTCCCAGCAGCAGGGGAAGGCAGGTTGGTGATGGCCTAGGTCCCTGCAGAGAGGCAGGTCTCCTGGTGTGGACTTAGAAGTCTGTTGGTTGCAAGCTGTGACTGATAGGCTGAGTCCACCCTGGGTGCCTCCTCTCTCTCGGGCCAAAGCCACCTCCAGCCCGCCTACCTCTCAGCTGGGAGTGAGGGGGCTTGGCTAGAGCTTCCCTCCCTTCTCCTCCCCTAGGGGCTGTACCTCGGCTCCCTCCTAGGGACCCTAACCCCCCAGAGACTATCTAAAAAGGCGGGAAAATCTGGAGCGACTTAAAAAGGGGGTAGCCCCCGCAGTTTCCAAGTCACGATGCGATAGGGTGTCCCCTTGCGGCTGTGGCGCAAAGTACAGAACAACCCATCGCATCGTTTCTCGGAAACTGTTTGTGCTCTCTCCAGGTTTTGCAGCCAAAAACTTACAGCAGTGAGACACCAGCCCAGAGCAAACCCTTCCAACACACCTTGAAAAAATAGCAGACATTTCAGAAAATGCAAATGAACGGTTTTTATTTCAGAATGCACAGCACATACAGTAGCAGCAGTCAACAGGGAACAGTTTAACAACATAACGACATTAAGAGCAAGATACAACACTGAATCGGTACATGACAGGCACTGTTGTCAAAAATAACATTCAAGGAAAAGCACACATTGTCAAGAAAAACTTGCCAACGCACGACGAGTTGCTGGAGTGGATACGATTTCAACGGAGCGCTGAGGATGAGGGGCCGCAGAACTGAAAGCAAAAGAAAAAAGATCAAGTTAAGATATCAGCTTTGCAGAATCGATTCACTTGACATTTTGAAATCTATTATCTTTTTAAATACGCTGCCTGAATAAAGACATTCACAAACGCACTCCAATTCAATAAGCAAGCAATGGGTAATTTCATGTGAAATCACGGATACATTCCAACCCACTACTCCATTTTGAGAAAACATGTTCAACCACAAGAATTAAATGCTACTAATGAAGTTAAGATGAAGCGCCGCTTATGGCGCGTATCATATTCAATATAACTCTCTTCTTTGAAAACCGCCGTTTAAATTTGTTAGTATTGTTTGTTTCCTCCATTGATTCAATAGATGAAGAAAATAGCCTGAGCCCTACAGCCTTTTATTTCTATTCAACTAAAGTACAGCAAAAGACGTTATTTGGGTAATATAAACCCGTTCAAGTGTTAAAATGCTGGGAAATGCGTGTTCTTATCGAGGTTTACACAAATGAAGGTAATATAGTGGAAAACAGGAATAGAACTTACCTTTGAAAAAACACTTTCCATAACTTGAGGTCCGTTCATGAAATCGTTAGCTGGAGAAAGAAAAACTTACGAATTAGTCCATTTAATCCTTACAATGTCTATAGTTTCGGAGAGGAAAGCGTTATAAAAGCGTTTGAATCAGCCAAGAGAGATTACACAGCTACTGGCTTTAGAAGGCAAATGTTGTAAGGCAAACCAAAACGGTTTTTCGTTAATGGAGCACGTCCAAGAGAAACTATGATGGAAAAAAACACATTTAAACGATACAAAGTATAAGAACCCTTGATGAAAACTTGAACCTTCGAGAGAAAGCTCAGTCGGACAGGACACTGATTTCGGCGTCCTAAAACACAAATTAAACCGAAACAACCGAAATTAACAAAAGTAAAAACTATAGTAGAATTTTGTCTGGTTTTCCTGAAAGTGAGATTTGAATTTCTGCACTTAAAATCAGAAAATTCGAAATAAAATAAAATGGGTGAAATGCAGGCAAATCGTTTTGTCTTTGAACGGGATACATAACTTGAACGGGATACATAACTTGTATCCCGTTCTTGAAATCCTTTTGGCACCTGGAGAAATTAAAGGCTAACGAATTAGTCAGTTTAATCGTGACAATATTTGTATCATTTCGGAACGAAAAACGTTCTTATACGTTATAGCCCCAATCCGCAAAAGGACATTACATAGCTAAGGACTTTAAAAAGCAAATATTTGAAGAAAAACTACAGCCTCAGACACCTACAGACCTAGAGATTCCATATTTTAAAAACATACAATGTAATTGATAGTATAAGAACCTTTATACAAACTTTTAAAACTTCGAGAGCACGCCCAAACGGACAGGACACTCATTTCGGCGTCCTAAAACACAAAGAAAAGAGATAAACAAATACAATTAACAACAAAATACTTTCATCTTGATTTCCCCAAAGTTAAATTTGATTTTTTGCACTTAAAATAAGAAAATTCAAAATAAAACGCAAACGCACCTCGAGCCGCACCAGCTCGTCCCGCCGCCATCTTGCCGAGCGCACCTGTGGAACAGGTGGACGGGGCGTGTCCGCTGAGGAAGGTCACTCTGGAGGCGGGCTCCGGTCCTGACGGACAGCTGCGGATTCTGTTACAAGGGCTTCAACACTGACGTTACTGGAGATAAACAGAAACTTCAACTCACCAGATCATACATAAAGTATATATCGGCTAAGAATTTTCGGACGACCTAGTACAGCGACATTCCCCCAACGAGGTCGGTCGGGATCGTTTAGCTTGCGGCCAGCTGACCGAATCAAGAGGAATGTGCTGGATAGGGACCCCTGCCGCTCCTAGTTAGGACTGCACCTCTCTTTCACTGCTAGTGCCACACCCGTCCTGCAGGTGTCTCAGTGGTATAAGGGGCTGCTTTTTAGAATTCAGTTAATTACTAATCATTCATAAAGGACTTAAACCCCCCATTTTTCCCTGTTTTGGAAGGCCCCGAAAATGGGACCCCCCAAAACGGCCGGCGTGGTAGAGAACAGCCACCTACACAAACTCACCCCGACAGCACGAGAGCTACACCCGGGGCTTAGATCTTGGACTGACGGGGAGGCTCGGGGCTCGTTTTCATCTCACCAGCATCTCTGGGAGTTGATCCAATTGTCTGAATTTTAGAAAGTGTCTGAGGATTAACCCACGGAGCCACCAGGCCGGCCACGCAAAAGACCGGCCATGTAACTCTCTTATTCAGCATAAACCCCAGTCACAACAGACGAGACAGTTCCCTCCGTTCGCTCGCTTTTCAAGCATTAAGCCTACTTAGACGCCTTTGTAATGTATTTTTCTAGTTTTTTTTTGCGACTGGACATGATTAACTTTTCGAACGAGAGTGAAAAATGAAGTATCAAAATTAGCAGTAGAGTTGGATGAGTCTGTATGTCATGAGTCAGACGTGAAGTCTGAGAGATTAATATGTTATTTTTTTATTTTTTAAACACAATTCCTGAAATGTTTCTAAAGACAATTTAGAACAAAAAACGGCATGCGGGATTACATTCATCTAAACATGTTATACTCAGCTGGTGTCTGGGCAGAGTATCCCTTTAGTTCCTTTATACTAGTAGGTGTCACAAAATGATATATTTATATTTTCTTAGACGTTTGATAAGGTTCCACATAGAAGTTTAATCCTTCAAATAAAATATTTAAAAATTAAAAGCAATGCATGTACATAGATTGTGAACTGCACAGCAAACAGAATATTGATAATGATCTAATTCGTTTTGTAATCAATGTAATATCATATCGATCCTTTTATTGCTATAAGGGATGCTATTATTTAATATACTATAAGATAAAGTTACTATAGTCAAGAGTGCAGGTGGTAAAAATGCTGTCTGTGAATATCAGACGGCTTGCACTGAACTGCGGAAGCAGTTTGCACCGGGTATTTATGGGTTTAACTAATAATTCTAATCTCTAAGCGATATGCACTTTCATTTTGATTAATTGAAAGCAATCAAAACTCTATTTAGTGCTATACAGTACACTGTGTATGCAGGCATAAAGACAGTGTACAGTGTTGGGGTAGCTGTCAATGAGTGATGTACAGTACAGTAATCACAGGTGAGATGGGCTATAAGACAGTAGCAGTTTAATTCTTACTGCTTGATCCAAAACTAAAATTAGGAACTCCGAAACTTTTTCTGACGCAATGACGCTAATTCTTAACATTTTACTATTCATGAGCTGAATCCCTGGGGATGAATAAAGTACTTTGAATTGAAAACGAATAGACAAATAGGAAATATTCAATTAAAGTTTGAATAAGGTTACGTCATCAGTGGCTCAGTTACAAGTATGGAGTAGGATTGTACTCCAAATTACTTGCGTCTGAAAGAATATGTTTTCAAAGCGGGGACGGCCAACTCCAGGATCCAGTCCGTGTTTTAGACATTTCTAATTAAAAGCCAGAAGCCAGGTGTGATTAATCTTGTATGAGGCTTCAATTAGTCTCCTTTAAAAATTGTTCTGACAGATGGATTGCGTCTTTGCCTTTAAATAGCAGCTTTGCAGTAGACGGAAAATAATTCCGCGATATTTCGTTTATATAGCAGAAATCTGGATAAAGAACATCTTCCTATTAAGGTGGGAACAGTTAGCGTCTGAGTTTCAGAGTAATTAAGAAAATGACCTTGCTTTAAAAAAACCCGTTGAATTGCAACTAAACCAATAACTTGTCCACTTCGAAAAACGGGTGAAAAGCAACGTACAGTACAATATCTGGTCTTACCATTCAATAGTGCAAGGTATGTTTTAATGCTTGGCCAGAAATGTTGCTCGTGTTTCGATAGTACTCTTATTTAATGCAGATTCTTCTCCCCTGCTTTCCTGTCCTCTACAACCGTCTGAAGGCCGAAGCGCAGAGCTCACGTATAGCGTGTAACTGGGAAGCTGAGCGGCGAAGGTGAGAGAAACCGACTGGTCTGCGCTCTGCTTATCGTGCCTCTTGGCTTCAAGTTATAAGAGCTTTGTACTTTGAAAAATTTCGGAACCGGTTGACGTTTTTTCCTGCGAATAAGCCGCTTACTTCTGCTTTCAAAAAGTGGAGCTACCTTTGTATCGGCTGTGGCGAGAGGCCGAAACTTGTGACTAAAGGTATTAAAATGTGAAACGCTTTCTCTCCTGTGTTCAAGCGGCAGGTGATCCCGGAGAGCAGCCGGAATCCCCTCGCGGTCCCAGGTTACCCACCGTCTCTCCGGCTGTGTCCTGAAAGAGCAGCGTTTCCTCTCCCGGGGCTCCAGACTGCGGACCGCCTGAGCAATGTTCAATACTGGCTAATAACGGCTGGATTCGTTACGCCTGTACAGCCGTTTAATTTTTCAATAAACTAATGTATTACAGGATTGTTTCTTAATGACTGAATTTCGAGGGGGGTTCATGTATCTGTAGCGGGGTTACCTCATCTAGGACTAGCGAGTTTCCATGTGCGATCTTCCCATCTCTTTAAAGAGCCTACAGCTGTTTCTCTTGTCGCTGCAGGCTGTTCACGGTGCCCGTCGGTCATGAAGCTAGGTGCTTCATCTTCCTCTTTATGTACTGCACCAGCTTCTTTCCTGCAACTTGACTGTAAAACCCCAGTTGCTTGTATGTGCACAAAAGGATCCTGCCTGTGAACAAGCACCTGCTTACTAACAGAATGATCTTGCATCAAAATTCTGGTAAAATACATTCTCAATCCTGCATTCCTCTATTAGAAAATATTGCTCTTGGCCAAACTATTGTAGGCAGTAATACAGATCTGGAGGAGCAGCTCCAGCCTTAACTGCCTTGAGCTCTACTTGTGGCAGGTGTGTAGTCCTGTTAACATGTAGACTGCTGAGCAGCTAAAGGCAGGAAGGACAAGAGCCTCCAATTTTAATTGTAAAGTGCTCTGTGTAGAAATGGTTAATGTGTTATTGACAAGAACCTGAAAGAGAATGCAAACAACTCAGGGAGCTTAATGTGCTTTCCTGTGGCTGAGCTCACCTTGGAGAAAAATCATCACAGCACTGTATGAGCAAATCAGTCTTCTGAAAGAGAATCACATGGTAAATCAGGAGCTGTGGTGCTAAACACACACCCCATAATCTGCTGTGCAACACTATTCCACATTTAGGTAGATATTTTGAAGAAAGACCCAGAACTGAAGCAATTTTACTTTCAAAGATTAACATTTGCATCTTAAAAAGAAGCACCCATGAACTATTCAAACTTAACTATCAGTGACGGAAAAAAAATCAACTTTTAACACTCAAGGAATTAACTTTTAATGTGTATGATGCAGAATCCAACTCAAAAGCTTTTCTCCAAAGCAACATCTATTCTTCACTACTTTAGGGCATATATTTAACATATGTAAATCATTGATCTCCATCCAGTTCTCCAAGAGATCGGTACAGTACCTACAGCATAGACACAACCAGGAAGAAACAGGACTTTACTCAGAAAAAGACAAAGAAGAAGACCATTCTGCGTTTACATACTAAGCCAGTTTACATTTTCTCTTTTTTTACAAAAACAAAACATGAAACATTGAACTACTGTATGAACAGATTATTTTAAATACAAGAGACAGAGGTTCAACAGTTGTTGCTCCAGGTGCAGAGCTGTTACTGAACATGGAGAATCGGCGAAACATCATTTATGTCTCTGCCCGCCAGGGTTGTTTATTAATATTAATTTTAATTAGACGTGTATCAAGTGATACAATGATCCCTGTATTGTTTTCCTAACAATTCAATCTTTTTATATCAACATTTGTTCAAAAACTGGGAGTGAGCAATATTAATCCACTGAAAGAGAAAACCCTGCATCACGACTCCCTATTAATGATGTAAGAAACTGCTGTTAAGAGTGACCTCTTATACAGGTGAAGCTGTAGAATGTGTTGACTGTCCAGGTGTCCTCATGATGCTCCCAGCTCAGGGACTCAGGGTAAAGGCCTGTGACTGCCAGCACTGCTGAGAATTGAGAAATACAATCATTAATCACTGGAAATAAAATCATTTTTCCATCAATAAATATAAAAACAGATTTCACTACCTGACAAGGTTACCTAGAACTAAAACTGCTATATAACAATTTTGTGTGCATTTCATAAATAGGAACTGATACTGAAAATCATTACAAGCCTAAATCTCAGTCTGTTTCATAAAAGTAAAGGTTAATGACCTGCCCAATGTCCCTCTGGATTACTCAGATAGTAACTGGCCTTTGCAGGGTAGTTTTACACTGACCCAGAGCACATACAGTATATACACATACATACAGACACATCTGTTTAACTGCAGATTCAAATACAATTCCCAAAGTTGAAAACAAGTATAAACAGGTTTTCTGTAGTGTCAGGAGCAGGGAGGGGCAGCTGGGGTCAGACGAAAAGTCAGAGAGATTAAAATGTTAGTGTTTTTTATTTTTTTAAACAAAGTGTTTGCAATGACAACTTAAAAAAAATAAACTGCATGAACGATAAACTTAATGTGAACGTTTTGGTGTCAGGGTAGAGTATTCCTGTAATTCCTTTATACCAATACTGTAGGTATGATGCTCTGTATTCAAACATTAATTGTAAAGTAGTGAGTTATGCAAGGTAGAAAAAAAAACATTACCCATTTTGTCTACATCCTTACTGGTTTTGTACAGTAGTTGAGACAACGGTAATACTTAAAAAAATGAAAACATCTGTTTGATGGGGAGAAATAAACTATTAATATGTCTTCCAATGAATTTAAAATTGACACTGCAAGCAAGCAGTGGAGTTGCAGTGCTCTGACTAAAATTCACAGTGCTGGCAAAAAAAGTAAAAAGAAGGTTAAAAAAAATCAACCAATATTGAACAATTTCTAACTCTTAAAAACATCTTCCAGAAGACTGTGCACGATTACAACAAACACACGCTGTTCTGCCAACACAGATGCTAATGTCATACATAGACATGTTTTTATACAAAGAATAACTGGAATTATTCTCAAGTTTGACTTTATATAAAGATTACATTTCAGAGTGTGCACATTAAACTAAATAAGATAACTATTCCTCCTTGAAAATATTCTAGATTGGGACTTTAACAGTATTATATTCACATTAGTCTGAATTAAATTGTGCATGGTTCACTATATTTCTGAGCACTTTTTCTACACCAATGTTTGTAGTATCTGGAACAAGCTGCCCAGCCATGTTGTTGATGCAGGTAGCCTGCCTGTGTTCAAGAAACAGTGGCTGAGCTCCTTGTATCAGTTAGTAGCAGCTGAAAGACCTAGATACTGTAGGTAGAATGGCTTCCTCTTGCTCAACTTTCTTATTTTACTTTTTCTTACATTATATTTCCTATGGCTTCATTTACAGTGTTTGTGAAAGGTGTTGATTCTGCCACAAAGAGAAAAACACTTTAACCATTTCCTTTAACAGTTTTATATGATACTGTACTTCAGACAACGGTAAATTCCAAAAATAAGTAAAATAAATATTTAAAATACAGTTTATTATATAAGTAAAGACAAACCTGTAACTGTCTTCCAATGAACCTAAAAAATGACACTGCAAGCAGGCAGCAGTGGTGACACAGTGCTCCAGGCTGGGTGCTGGCTGTTTTCTGCTGTGCTGGGAGTTGTACAAGTTCCAGGGCTCACTGGGATCAGTGCTCTGATGTGTTTGAATCTAACCTATCAAACCCTGCTGTGGTGTCAGAGCCAGCCGGCAGAGGACATGAGTGAGGTGACTGCTGTGTTGAAGCTGTGACAGAACCCTGTACTGTACAACACGGGGTGTGTCCTGGGAGAGCAGAGATAATCCTACCTGTATTTTGTACTCTTCCACCAGCCAGCAATCCTGACACTTTCCTCTGTCCAAGGGGCCCAAAGTACAGGATGTTTCCACAAGAGAGGAGATCTTCAAGTCTGAAAGCAAAAGACAATGCACATATACTCAATTATACCACTGTGAAGGGACTTGTCATAAGAAATTGATCAGTCACAGATATAGGGATTTATCTACTCACGTAATGTGCTCTGCATGAATCTGTGGACCAGGCCAGGCACAAAAGTAATCTTCCCGGTGAGAGATATTTGTGGGACCCAGCTGGGTCCACACCACCCCAGTCATACCTAGCCAGTTGGGAAAACGGTGTCAGACTGTTTGAAGAAGAGGCAGTGGAAGAGCAAACTCAAGAGAATAATCTAACAACAGATTTAAACTTGCTATGTTCTGACCAAGTATCATTTACTCAAGTCTAAGCAAAATCTTCACAAGAAGTAACACAATTGCAAACACATCTCAAAAGGGTGTAACACGTATAAAAAACATTTACAAAGTATTTAATGAAACACTTGCAGAGGTTGTAATCCAGAAATTTTATAACTTATCAACAATGTGATATCAAAATATATATATTATGACATGTTTTGCAGGAATTGTCTCTTGCCATTTTCTATAGAGTCATAATTATATACTTGTAAGAAAATGCACACTATAAGCTTAAATACTCATGATCCAACAAATTGCTAGGTAAATCTTAATTATGTAAGCTGTCAAATCCAACAATGAGAAATACTGTACTTCTCAGATGTAAGGGACATCCAGGACAAAGTGCCTTCAAAAACATAATTCATATGCCTTTATGTGACATGTTTAAAAGCAAATTAGGCAGCAAATAACAAGGGAACATAACTATGTTGCATATAAAACATCTTGAGGGTATTTAATATAGTATACTTCAGGGGTTGGGAGGTGTAACTTGTAGCTTGTAGGTGCTAACAATATATATAGAGTACATTGGAAAAAAGCAGAGAAAGGAGCTGCCAATGTACTAGAATCCAAAGGGAAGCCTGTCAACTACTAGCTCACCAACACCACTTACAGAAGCAACCATTAAAGTTGTTATAATGTGCTCTCCTCTGCAGGAGTCAAAGAATGCACACAGTGGAACCTCATAGTAAAGGAAAGAGTCAAACGTATCCATTTCACAAGATGACGTCCCTGACTAGACAATAGGTATAAATGTCCCAGAGTCTGTGATGTCAGTGAACTAAGAGGCAAGAAATGAGAAGGTACACCCTAATACCGTTCTGATCGCAGCTGCACTGCCAGAGAAACTCAAAAGGAGACTGGAGAAGAAAAAAGTTTGATAAGAGTACACTTGCCAAGTGAGAATTAACATTAGAAAGGTAGAAGCTATATGGAAAGTCACTATGAAAAAGAAATCTGAACACAGAAAAGTTCAAGAAAAGCATTAGGATGAAAAACAGACTTAAAAAAAGAAACTGGAAGCAAAAGTGTGGTTAACTGAAAAACATGACTTTTAGAACTTCTTAAGAAGATAAGCTGTTGCACTCAGTCACTGAAAGCCTTTTATTACGAACTAAACTCAATAACCATACTTATACGTACCTTTGGCTCCAATGGGCTCTAAGGCACTTGATGTCTAGGAGGGGACCAGCTTTATCTCTCACTGAAGTGCAGCAGCAGCTAAATGAGTTATTATCCATTATCACTGCAGCTCCACAGCACATCAGGCAGAGGAGTTCAACTGAGTTACTGGGAAACTCAGGACTGATCTTGAATCTCAAGAGGCCAGACCGATCAGGAGCAATCTTTCTGTGCATCTCAAATGGCCATATAAATCTGTTTTATCTAAACGTAGGATGTCCCTATGATGATGAGATAGACTGTATATGTTAAGGCAGGGACAAAATATGGAGTTTTAGACAATTACAGAATTAACTGAATGAGGAGATTTCCACATCCCCACCAGTCACTCCAATGCTGCAGCTGCTGTGAGTGAGTGTCGGTGTGGATATATAAACCAACGTACTCTATAAGCCACAGACCCGTGTGCTGACCGCACTGGCGATCTTCAGTCTCAGTCCTCCGCAGGCGGGAGGTGAATTCAAAGACTTCCTTAAAAGCTGGAATGCCAGACAAGTGCATTCACGAGAAAGCTGGAAATAAAATAAAGGTTGAACTGTTTTGTAACAGATTTTCAAGCCGCACTGAATAAGAACAGTCGTTAATGTTTTTTTTTTTCCTCCTGGAGTAAATGTGACCTTTTCAGAAGCCTGAATTTCCCAGTCGCCGCCACATGAACTCAAGGGAGACGCATTTACTTTTAATTGCCGTCAGGTGATGTAGCCCACACAGAGCGGTAGTCACGTATACAGTCTCTATATACAGCTCTGGAGACGTCTGGTTACAGAGCTGATGTCTCGCTCCTGTTGGTCAAACCAGGGTACCAGTGAGTTGCCCAACAGACTTGACGAGGCTGTGGAAGCAGAGCGGTGTGAATTCCAGGTTCTGATGAAACACCACCACCAAAACACATTGCAGAGAGAATTTTAATTAGACGTCGATGTGACGTCATTATATCATGACTCCCATTGGCTGGCGAGCTTTGTATTTATATAAGCCCCGCCCCCTCGTAATTGTTCCCGAAGGTTCTCCCATAATGAAGACGTTTGGTTTTATCGATTTTCTCATATTTTTCCCTACTTTTTGATGTATTTTCTTGACAACAGAGCTTCCCACCTTAACAGTGACAAATTTGGACGCTTTTAACTTTTTATGAGTGAGTAAAAAGCTATATCTTACAGTTTTTCCTGCTCTGTCGTGCTTGCATGTCGATTTCCCAGATTTCGGCGGAAACACCCCTCAATTGCATCTAAGTAGCTCTTTAACATCAGCGCGCTACTTTGTATTTTAATTTGGCACGCGTTTTTATTTTGGTTTTATGTTTTAAAACAAACAGCAATTTTGCAAGCTAGTACTACTGGCTCAGCCGAGCTGAAGACGCCGTTTTCAATAAAATTGTTGGAATACATTTAAAAAATACAATGTTCGCTCTGTGCCGAATTAAAATAAAGTTCAATTATTGTGCATTATTTCAGGATTATTTGTACTTTGTAAATAAATTTAGTGGATTCACCTTATTTAAGATGTTTTAGTAGGAATTAAGGCAGTAGATAGTAGGTCAGTTAACTTTACTACAAACGTTAATTTAAATACTATTTAATACCTAGTAATTTTCAGGGGTGGTCTCTAGTTTGCTTGATTTTACATACACCACCTTATGGATAATGCAACACAACACCCACGTATTAAATATGAAGCGGTCTTTAGCAATATTGACCACACCCTTCATGAATATTTAGATTTCCGAATCCCCCCACAACCCAAATGTTTTATTTTCATGGATTTTGTTAATAAATGTTACTAGGAGAATGGAAAAAAAGACGTTAGGATTTTTTATTAAGAGTTGTGGTGTACAAACCAAAGACTGTTGCAATGCACAGCAAAGCGTACAAACCAGAACTGGTCACAGGAGAAAAACAGTTGTCGGGCACATTTCAGAATCGTTTCGTGATCGTTTCGTCTGTCCCACTGCAGGGGGTTCAGCTTGGAGTGCGCTCTGTCCCGGCGGCAGGAGAGGAGACCGGGAGTCCTGGAAAAATAAAGACAGGTAAGAGCGTCACACTGGGGAGACGGACAAGCCCTGGGGTCCCAGTAAATTGGAGCAGAGAACATGGTTTAGGATTTCCAGACTGTTATGGAGAGGAATTTGTTAGTACAGCCGTAGTTCGCTCGGCAACTGAATTGTGAAGATCATAATCGCGCAGAACGAGGGGTTATAAACACATCATCAAGCATCCACGGACGCGAAAACTGAAGTGAAAGCACATACATGTGCTTCTAACTGGAAAGCAAAATTTAAGTTTAACTTAATCCTCCGTTTGTTACTATTAAAAAAAAACTTTATTTATAGTAAAAATGTTATTTATACAACTAAACTATTTATTTATAGTATATTTAAACTTAATTTATAGCATACTGTTTATTTACATTATAAAAGTTATTTATTTGTAGTAACTACTGTTACTATTTAAATCAAAGTCAATGGTAATGGACTTAAGATTTCATATTCCGCTGTTGGAGCAATATATATATATACACACACACATTATACATTGTAAAGATTTATCACTTAACAAGCGTCAGTGTATTTAGCGATATCGAGCAATTAATTCATTCTGCATGACGAAGAGACAGGTGTGTTCATGTCGCGCTGCAGGGCTGAACGCGACGTGGTATTCACCCGCTTCGTGGTGTGGAAGGATTGGCTCTGTGGTTTTTGATATGTTACGCTATAAAGAATTAGGATGAAATCGTGTTGCACTAAACGACGCATAGCTCTACAATACGAAAGTGACACTTGTCCCAGTGCGCTGTTGGGCTGCTGAGCCCTACATGACAAAGGTAATATTAAAACACTAATAAATGTTCCATACTAGTCATAAGGAAAAATTGTGCTTTATTTGTTTTATTCCCTTTGCAGGCATGAAACTTGTATTGTGATAAATAAGTATAAAGCACACTTTACTGTTATTCAAGCATACTGTATTAGCATAAAATGCATATAATGTACATTACAATAAAATATGTTGCATTTTTCAGTATCACAAATGCAAATTGCTTAACTGTAGTTTGAACTGTTCCAGTCCTCAGTAATCCGCTTAAGCACAAGTGTATTAATTCCAAGGTTAGTAATAGAATTTTATGTTTTTCAATTTAACAAGATGGATATTAGCAACAACTTAGTTATCTATACATGTCAAATGAAAAACATGCATTTTCAGTTTGGTCCCATAATATCCATACACTTTGACAGGAGGTGTTTCATGAAGTCAATCAAATGAGTGATTAATTCATGAGAATTCTTTACGCTATTTAAAACAGGTTGTTGGTTTTCATTAGTAAAAGGAGCATTCTGTAGGAAAACACTTAGTTAATGCAACTCAAGTGGAGAGGAGTCAGTCTGCTAGCTGCGAAGGAACATGTAGAGGTAAATTCCATGCTGAAATGTAACAAAATTAAACAGGTTTTGGCTGTGGAGAATTTTTCAGGTTTGTGGAGCAAGATATCAGACGCTAAAATGATCCTCAACTGTAGAAATGTGGTAGACACATCAAAAACACTTTCCCTGCAGCTGTCTAGTTTCCCCAAACAAATACTGCCGTGTGGCGAGGTTGCTGTCGGTAAGCAGGAGACTGGCAGGAACCAGCAACAGCATCACTGAAGATGATGTTAATTAGTGATATAAAAGCCATGAAATGTAAAAATAGTGCTGCTGATTTTGCACGTCATCTTCTTTGACTGTGATGTGACACTCATGCTTTGTCAAGTTAATCTGTTTAATGCAGGTACAGTAGTTGCTTTCAGTCTCAGTGCAACTTTAAAGTCCTGGTCTTTGTCTCAAAGTGTCATTTTACTGGAATGCGATGCCGAGCCTGCACACATCCATGGAGACTCCACAGCCAAAACGCTTCCTTTGACCTTTTAACATGGGGTTAACTTCCACTTGTTCCTTATTCATATTCCACAAACGTGTTGCCTTGAAGTAAAGCACAAAAGAGCATGAATGGTAAGCTGTGTTGTGGTTCAAGTGTAAACCTGTCCTGTCTCAGAGTATCATTTTGACCATTTGGGAAATCCAAACTGGGATCAAAGCTGCTCTTAGCCCCTCCCGTCCACTCCTATGGGAAGTTGAGTAGTTTTATACTAAAGTTACATTCAGAAAATAAGTGAATTTGTATCAAACAGGGTTGTGCAAAGTGAAGCATGTTATACAATACTGAAGTCACATCAGTTCCAGGGTATTGTACTGTTCATTAGCCTAATATCAAAAACTACTCTTAGCTTTTGTAAAAGCTATTTTGTAAAATTATTCTGAGAAAACTCAACTGAATCATAACAATATCCAAAAATGTATGGTGTAATTCTATGCATGCATTTGATCATATTAATATTTTTCTTCTTTGGTCGCAAACCAAAGAGCTCTTGGAACCATGAGTTTTGAAACATTTTTTTTCAATGAATTTCAGTGTGAACTAGTTTATGGTTGCGTATCCCATTGAAGCAAAAACGGCATTAAGTCTATGATCCATCGAGCTTACCAAAGTTTGTTAAAAATGTAACTCTGCTTGACTTTTGTCGATTTAAGATGTTAAAAATTAAGCCCTGGCTGTATGTTTTAGGGTCGCTATCGAGGTGCCTTTCGAGATGCCATCCAAAAAACATGTAAATATTTGTGTCTACAAATCATTTTGTCTGCCTGTGTAAACTTTATAGTACCAATATATCCAAGAATAATAGAGAGGAAGTTCTTGGTGACCGCAATGAACTTCATGCAGTTCTTGCCTTACATGTTAAGTATTTGGTTGCACATCCCTGTGTCTCAATACTCATATTTCTTTCAATTTCCTGGGTTGAATACACAATGTAATTTTTCTGAGATGATCAAATGTATGCATGGAATTACCCAAAAGTAAAATGTAGGGTACACGGTATTAATCTCTTGATCACAAATACAGATTGCTTGATGATAAAGAGAATAGTTTAGACTTGGCTGGCACAGGACTTTTGCAGGACACTGTATAGTGCTCTGTTAGCCCCTTCTCTCAGGCCTGTTCATTTCCGGGCAAAAGAGGAAATCAGCTTATGACAAAACTCATTTTTACATATAGCCTCCAGATGAGGTTTCTCAGCTGAACAATACACTCTGACAGGAGAGGTTTGATGGACAGGGCCAATCAAAATAATGTATTTGTGCCATAATGTACGAATTCTTTCTGCTGTTTATACCTTAAGAAAAATGATCTGAGTCATGAGCAAAGGGTGATTAGCTACAGAATTTGAGCACTTATGTTAATGCAGTAAGTGTCAAACAGCCTCAGCATGTTAAAGTAACTATGCTGAACAGATTGCTGTGGAGCATGCTTCATAGATACAGTAGATTCTCTTTGTCTTTTCAGCATGGGGGTTAACATCCAGTTGTTCCCTATTTTTACAAGGGGTGTGATTTTTTGTTAAAGAGCATGAATGGTTATTTGATGTTTCTATTTGCAGCCTCCCCAGTCCACTCCATTATAGTTAAATTAAAACCAGCTCCATTGAATTGTCAGAATTAATTGTAATTAATGGCTCCGTTGCATCACATGACTGCAGTGGAGAGCACTGGAAAGTCAGCGTGAGTATCTTGGACTTAACTAGCTTTTGAAATGAGGTGTTGCCTTGTACAATTTAAGAACATGTGGGACATATGAAGATTAATAAAGTGTCCCATTGAAACAGTGCGATATTTCGAACGGGCTGTTTGGAAGTTTGCGCGTTAAAAGCTGGGCACTGCCAATTCCGAGATCCGCACCCGTTGGGCGTTTCTTAATTGTTAGACAGGTGTTGAGCATCTACCATTAGATTTGAATAAATTGCCGTTCATCATTATTAGCTAAACGGGAGCTCTTTAAAATAGCGAGTTTGCAAACACAGGAAAGTTCAGGAAGAAACAAGGTGTCAAAAGTGAGCCTATAGCTTTTGTGCTTGATAAATTAAAACTTGCAACTTACCCATTTTAGCTGTACAATATTCATTTACTCGGTTCATTTAGGGGCTCCAGTCTCTGGGCTTTAAAAGGCGGCTGTAGGAAATTCCACGGCTTGGGGGACCGGAGCGGAGACCGACCCGTGTGCCGAGGTGAGTCCGAGTCTCTTCTTCCTGGAGGCCAAGAGAGGTAAACGGAGTTTAAAGCCAGGTTTCTAACAGGGCTGCAAACCACTCTCACGGGAACGTCGGCATTTTATTGCTACGGTGAGAACAGGCTTGGACACGACATCCTAATTCTAACCGACCCCTCTGTCCAAGTCTTGATTTTGGAGCGGTGTGGGACTGTGACGCTGCGGGACCGGAGCGGCTGGATTGCGTTTCTTCAGGACGGTGTGTATTTAGACTCGTCTGCTGCTCCGGTTTGCTTTAACGAGGGGAAAACCTGCAATTTACCGCAGGAAACTGCAGCCAGGCTTGGTGCAACGCGGTGAGACAGTTTAAACTCTCGGTGTGACGAAAAATATTTAAAAACAAACCACTTTGCAATCGGACCCCGTGTTGCTCCTTTCCCACTGTTAGGATTCAGGTTAAACTTTCATTTGCTTAGAATTGTTTTTCACCAAAGAACTCTTTAAGAGGTTAATCGTCTTTTCTTAAAAAAAAAACAACCGCTTAATGCTTTTTCTGTGCTTTGAATCAGCAGCCGAGTAAGACGCTTCTTCTACCTGGAGAGCAGCAATATACCAACGAGCCGCCGGACACCTGCCTCACCTCCTTTTCCTCTTTCCGAGACCCCAGTCTGCACGGGCTTTTTTTGGGGGGTGGTCTGAACCGCCCCCATTTATAACCTGAATCCTGGCGAGCGAAAAGGAGGAAAAAAGGTATCTGAGAAATGTGAACCACATGACACCTTATCAACGTACCAACGTTTCTGTAATTTCTTTTATAACCTCGTAAATTGTAATAAATGAGTGAAAACTGTAAACCGTGATGCTTATTCCGGATTTGTGGTTTGTGTTTGTGGGGTTTTGGGGAGGGTGGGGTTAGAGGATTGTACCGCGCCACCCACCGGTCGCCAGTGAACGCTTGGAGGGCCTTGTCCTTCCCGACGCAAAGGCGTGGCTAGCTGTAAGGGGCGTGGTATTGCTTTACAAGGACCAATCGGAGGTATGACTTAGAGAAGGTGTGCCAGTGGGCGGGGTTGAGGGTGATATTGTCCATTCACAGTGTTCCAAGATGTAGCCGATCGCAGCCAATCAGGGAGGGACAGTTTATTTTAATTTAAAGAAAGCTTCTCAAGGGAACGGGACTCGATCTTGGGGGGGGGGCGGTGGTGTTGCGGTCGGCTGCTAAATCGTTTGAGCTACGCGGTGGCTCAAGCCTGGCAGTGCTACGAGGGCATTGATATCAATTCATTTGATTTTGAATAGTTGGAGGAGGAAAATGAAGTATTCTTCTTCAATTTTTTTCCTCTAATATTTTTAAAAATGTGTGGGGATTTTTGTTTCGGAATTGGATAAAAACTCTCCCTAAATTGTGGAGACAAGCTTCGAATCTAGTAACTCGGCATCCCCAGACCGACGCCCTACCAGACGCGCCACAGCAACTTGTAAAAAACGCACTTCGTTCACCAAAACGTGGACAGCCTCGGGGAAAATAAAACCGTTTTATCATTTACTCATAAACTATTGTTAAAATAAACATTCATGTTGCAGTACTTGTCTGCAATAAGACGGAGTTTTAATAGTCAGATTTAGCGTGAAGTAATTTTAAAATTATTTTTTCCCACTAGATTTATAGTTATGTATCCAATTACAGCCATGTTTATACCTTCCCTTAATCCAGCAAATCACATAAAGCTGCTTTTGTCTTGCACAGTGCACAGTGTTTAGTGTAGTTTTCAATGGTGCATACTGCCGATAGTTTTGCTTCAATGTTTAAGGAATTGCAACAAGTAACAATTCTTTTGCGTGTTTTGCCACAAGGCACTTGTGTTACTGTATGT
Organism: Lepisosteus oculatus; assembly: GCF_040954835.1. Lineage (NCBI taxonomy): Eukaryota > Metazoa > Chordata > Actinopteri > Semionotiformes > Lepisosteidae > Lepisosteus > Lepisosteus oculatus. The sequence goes on from NC_090718.1 coordinate 12,320,223, forward strand.
ATGTAATTGCATAAGGGCATGTCCTATAATTTGTAGCCCCCAGAACTTTCTTTAGGTCGTTCTGTGCTATTGCTCAAATTCAGTAATATCACATACATAGGCTATGGTTTTCTCAGCCATAAAGAATAAAACATGAATGAAAGATATTCTGGATCCTAGTGTGTTGAGAGACTTTGGAGTCACTGCTCTAGATGTCTTGCTGCACACAGGCCCTGACAGGGCCATGAAGGAATTGAGCCCAGGTCACAGACTGAAGGTTTGTTAAAGAATCAAAACAAATTACAAGAAAACAAGTAACTAGGAGGATGAATATTGTTTTATTGTATGACAAACAGTAGTAAAAGTGAAAAGGATGATCTCAACACAAACACCAGCCAGCTGAAATCAGTGTCAATTCCTGAGGCTGGCCACAGAATTCTCCAAAGTCCAACCCTGAAAAATACAATCACAGTATTGTAGGAGCAAATTAGACTGAGGTATGAAAGAAAGAGCATAGTGTACTTTCAGCCTATGTGGGCCTGTAACAGAGATAATTTCATCCATATATAAAAACACATTTTATATTAAAATAAGTACTATAAGAAAAGAACTTCCAGTGACAACAAACATAAAAAAACAAATTTCGATATTGCTAAAAATACATAATCAGTGACTTAGAAGGGTGTGTGTAAGATATGTATATCTAGCACAGCACTCTTACTGAATTTCACTGTGCTGGGAACCAAGTAAAATGAAGATAAAAAACAACCAATACTGAACAATTTTAAACATCTTCCAAAAGACTGTGTATGAATACAGTGCATACATTGTGTTCCTGCCACTGCAGGTTTCAGTGCTCGCTGGGATCAGTGCTCTGATGTGTTTGAATCTAACCTATCAAACCCTGCTGCTGTGTCAGAGCCAGCCGGCAGAGGACATGAGTGACTGGTGTGTTGAAGCTGTGACAGAACCCTGTACTGTACAACACGGGGTGTGTCCTGGGAGAGCAGAAATAATCTACCTGTATTTTGTACTCTTCCACCAGCCAGCAATCCTGACACTTTCCTCTGTCCAAGGGGCCCAAAGTACAGGATGTTTCCACAAGAGAGGAGATCTTCAAGTCTGAAAGCAAAACACATCTCCTAAACACTTAACTATGACTGTAAAGAGGCCCTTTCAATAGAAAATGAATTTAAGGAGTTAAGCTACTTCATATGGAGGTGTTGGTGTCTCTTCTACTTTGGGATTTGTGTTTCCGTGGGTACTGTATCAACCCGACACCTCTGAAATATCACCAGCCACTATAGAAAATGATACGATTTGGCTACTTGGGTCCATCAGTTCAGTCAACAGTAAATTAAAAAAAAACAAACATAAAATGTCTGAAATACTGGGACAGATGAACATTTAACACATCTTCCAATGAATCTGAAAACTACACTGCAAGAGAGCAGCGGAGACGCATCGCTCCAAGCTGGGCACTGGCTGAATGTCACCGAGCTGGAAACAAAGTTAAAAGATGAACAAAAAAATCAACCAATATTATACAACCAATTCAATTTAAAACAGCTTCTAAGAGACTGTTTATGATTACAAGACATGGTTACAGTGAAATACATTGCGTTCCTTCTGCTACAGACGATGTTAATGCCATTTGTTTATGCTCAAGGGATACAAATCAAATTCCTGGAATCATCACACTCACTTTGCAGACTCCATTTAAAGACTGAATATTAATATGCACATTTTAACGAAATCATTAACTATTCCTCCTGCTGCTTCCAATTCACTAGCATAAAGTCAATACAGAAGGGGACTGTATTAACCCAACACCTCTGAAATATCACCAGCTACCATAGAAAATGATCCAATTGGCTGCTTGGCTCCTTACCTACCCATCTGTCACATCCTTCTTCTCACTGTTCAATAGAAACCGCTCTTCTGCACAGGAAATGCAGCTACTTCATCTCCAGCTGACTAGTCGATGCCGTCAAATCAGATCCCTCACCTCTTCAGTCTGGACTCAGACCTGTAACAACTGGAACAGAATTACCACTTGGTAGCCTGATCTCATCAGATTTCAATATTTCAATAGCTGAGCGAGGCTGAATCAGGTCAGAAGCAGAAAAGTTTAGAGTGCCATGAACAGCGCAGTTGCATTACCCAACTAACCAAAAACAAATTGACACGGCCAGAAAATGTGGTCTACAGCAATGGAAAAGCTAATTACAATGTGGGTTGTCTTTGTGCAATGGCTGATTTAAATGTGAAATTATGGAGAAGAAAAGAAACAGATAACAGCTTAGGTAAGACCAAAAAAAATAAATTCTTTTAGGAAACACGGGGTGAGGGGATGAAATCTAGCATCATATTTATAACTATGGCCATATCCCCATTGCCCAGCATTATACACAAGACAAGGTTTATCTTTACAATTTCCAGCAGGTGGAAGTGTTGCATAAAGAAAAGCTCCCAATGACGGGCTCATTGCAGACTTCAATATATGGACTTCATTTTTGCAATCCCTGCTTATCCACAGTCTCCCACTGCCCTTGCCCCCACCAGGATTTCAGGCACTTCCAGAGGCACCAAAAAGCCAGTTCAGAAGGTAAGAAGTCAGTGGCTGTACACGGTGGGGAAAATGACCACTTTTTTGATCAGGTGCAACACAAATCAAGTAAGTGTGCTTTAGTATGGTAACAGCAACATTGCTGTTCAAATCACAGGCAATTAGTTTGGCCAGTGGTAGACAATACAAGCTGAGCATCCATAATGCACGCTTTACCCCCCCCCAGGAGTGTGGTCTCATCAGCATGAGCACAGCGCCCACTGGATCACGGTCACCTCAGGATCACGTCAGCACAAGGGTAGCAAATGATGACTCAGGAGCTGGTCAACAAAGCACTGTGTGGTGTTAAGCTACCAACAATCATCAAAAAAGCCTCCTGTCCTGTCCAAACAAAAACCCTTAGACCTCTCCAACACACTTGGCATAAGGTTGTGACTCATGCTCTCCCATATCACAGCGTATAACTGTCAAATTGTTAAGCATTTGTTATCTGCATTTGAAAACTCTGGATAAATTTGGTCCAGTTGGCCAATTTTGTCCAGCCCCTAAAATACTAGTCACTGAAGGCATTGCCTTTAGAACCAGGGCTTATGGATTTCTTTCTGGGTTATTCAAAGAAGATCACTGGGATTGACATTCAACTTGGTAGAAGTACTGTAATAAGGGCATTCAGCACTTCTGGAACAGTCAGGCATGAATGACAAATTAATCCAAATGATACCAAAAACCTTTCAATATCTACAATATATCCTGAATTTTTTCTAATAGCACAGTGTCATATTAACGCTCAATCCAGTTGATTTACATAGCAAATGAAGGAAGTCAACTGCTTTGTTAAATTAAACAAAACTCATCTTTGCAAACAAAATAATTTGCTATAAACATTATAAATTATTTTTAATTCTACTATTACCTTCTACTATTAATAGGAATATTTACTGGGGTTGGGGGGGGGGGGGGCTGAGGGGGTGCAACTTAGGTTGTCTTTCATTACTAAAAGGTTCAAATCAGGAAGAACAAAATCTTTAATGCAGTCAAAGTTAAAAATAGTGTCAGGGTCTGCAGCTAAAAAGGAACAAGCAGAGATGAATTCCACACTGAAAAATATAGAAATGTTTTGGCAGTGGAGCAATTTTCAGGTGTGTGGGCAGAAGCCGAAATTATTCTTAAGTTTCTGACTTTATAATTCTGACATCTGAATAAATACTACTCACATAACTTTAACTGCAGAATACAGATTTACCTGACATAACGAAAAAAATATCTCCTTTCCAATCTAGACAGCCTAGTTTACCCCAAATACAGTACATGTGCAGGAATGGATGTCTTCAGAAAGCATAACAGTGGCGGGAACCATCAATGTCTGATCTCGACTTTATAGAGATATGAACACTGGGAAATGTAAGAAAGTAGTGCTGCCAAATATCTTTTTTGACTGCTTGTGGGGATGTGGGAAGTTATGCATTTTAGCACAGATATAGCTGTTCTTGCTTTCAATCTCAAGCGTCGCTTCAAAATCCTCTTCTCAAGGTGCCTAATTTTTCTGGAACCGGATACCTTTGGCTCCTCCAGGTGTTGTCTGTGTGGAGTGTGCATGTTCTGCCCATGTTCAAGTGGGTTTCCTCCAGGTGCTCCGGTTTCCTCCCACAGTCCAAAAACACACTGCTGGGGTAACTGGCTTCTGTCAAATTGGCCCTGGTGTGAGTATGTGCGCGTGCGTCTGTGTGTCCTGCAGTGGACTGGCATCCAGTCCAAGGTGTATCCCGCCATTGTGCCCAGTGCTCCCTACACATACTGTATACTCCACCTGTGCACTCCACAGCTGAAACATGTTTACTTTTCAGCAAGGAGTTACTCTCTTGTTGTGCCATATTTGTCCATACAAGAAGCATTTTTGCTGAGGTCTACAAAAACAATACAATTGAAACCGGAGAGTATGCATGGGTAGCTGTGTGATTGTTAAGGTGTAAACCTGTCCTTTCTCGAGGAATTATATTAGTAAATTGGGACCTTAAAACCTGGAATCTGTTTACCTGCAGGCCTTCTAATCCTTCAATGCAGGCTTGCTGCAAATAATTAATTGAAAATTAGGCAAATCAATGGCGATGAAAATGGTTGTATCAACGTACTGCAGCGGAGAGCACTGGAAGGGAAGCACGGTGAGTACAGTAGCTCCGAATTAAATAGAAATCGTTTTTCAAATAAACTGTAATCCTGAACAAAAGGGGTGGGAAAAAAAGACATGCGAATAAACAGGTTATTAGAAAGCTCGCGTTTTTAAAAGCAGAGACGGCTAGCTCCAATTGTTAGGCACTTCCAAATTAGACGCCAGGTGTGGCTAATCTAGAATTAGATTTGAACTAATGACCTCCTTGGCGGGTTTGGTAGTCTGGTTGCTTCTGCGTCGTTAAATAACGAGTTTGCAACCCTCCCCCAAACCCACCCGAGATTAACAATTCAGTCAGGGCTGCGGTATTCAGGACGAAGACATTTGGGTTGTTTCTCTTTATTGCGATGGGAACAAGTCGAAAAAGTAGTTTGTTTCAAAACGTATAGACTTACTTTACTGGAGCTAGTAGGCGTGTTGTACTTTCGCCTGTGACTTCGAGTCTGTAGAGAGAAACAATGCATTAAAACAGAACCAGCAGCTTTCATAGTTGTACGAATTGAGAAATCCGGTATAGTGCAGCTGTTTTGGCTGCACAGTTGTTCGGTTCGATTCCAGCCTGTTCTTTCAGACGTGCAAAAACCAAAACCCGTGTTTGTGTTAAAGCAGGGCTCTCTCTGGAGCACGTCTTGGCTTTAAATGGCTTCTTAAAAAAATCCGAGAAACCGAAAAGCGCAGTTTAAAAACAGCTTTTATGTCTTTCGATGGGACGTCGTTATTTTGCGGTTATGAGGGAATTGAACAGGTCTCGCGTGTAAACCCTGTCTTTTTAACCCACGAATCCGTGTTTTTTCTTCACTTGTACAGCCCTTTAATTCTGCTGACCACAAAGGCGCAGACAGCTCGGGTTCAGCAGGGACTGGGTTGAAATTTCGGTCAGGTTACGAGCTAAGGTAGGCATCCAGCCGTGTTGTGTTAACTCGCTGTGAAAATTGTATTATCCTCCCGGGGAGAGAAGAAACCCCTTACCTGGCTCTTAAGAAAACATTTTTGAACCGAAAAACACTCGTACACTTGGTAGCTTTTGAACGACTTCACGAGAAAAAGCGAAACTTTTCGCGATGATCTCAAATTTGGAAGACCGTGACTCGCCGCCTCCTGCTGGCCGGGCCTCCAGTCTCTAGTCTCAACAGGACTAGAGGAAAGAACCGTCCTATTCATAGCATCAAAACAGATTACCTCTGGAAAACGGCAGCAAACGTGGCACTTATTTGCTTTATTCGCTTGTAATGAAAGAGCAGAAACGATCGTTGGTGTGCTGATGCACGACACGTGTGAGGGTGTGGAGTCGGGGGGGAGGAGGATACACGATTGCATAGAGCTCTCTTTAGGATCAAGTAATAGGTTTATTCCATGCTGAAAAAAAGAAGAAAACACAACGTTTCAGGTGTGGAGCCTTCTTAATGAAACCAGACTCACACTTGAAGAAAGCTCCACGGCCGAAACGATATTTTCTTTCTTCTTTTTTTCACTATGGAATAAACCTTTTACTTGTTCCTTTGCAGCCTACGCATGCTGACGCAGCTACCCACCTGAAATACGAGAGCTCTCTTAAGTAGCTCTTCCCATAAATTGGCCAATTGAAGTGTCTGGGACCGCTGTAGTACTTTTTCCAAATCATCTCGTTTGATGTTTAGACGGCACTTCCAGTGGAGGGGCGTGGTTACTTTCAAATGCGTCCCCGTCCGTTTTCGAGACCAATCAGAAGGCTAGAAAGCGAGGGGATGTCACTATGGGAGGAGCTGTGAACTGTAGTATCCAATCGCAAAAAGGAACTGGTTGCAAATTGACATCCAATCCTAGCAGGGCACAATTAACTTTAAAGAAGTCAGAAGATGGGGTGTGCGAATTTGGGAAGGAATTGTGTAGTACTTGCGCTCAGTGAGGTACAGTTCTTCACCACACTACCCTGAGTGTCATGTCCTCCCTATCTTCATCTTAAAAGCTCAGACTGAAGGCCTGTAATTGGAAACAATGTTTAGAATAGAGAAGTGTCATAATTGTTCCATATTAACTTCAATATTAATTATTCTATTCAGTTTATTTCTTTAATGACGAGTCTGGAAAGATAAAAAGGTAATATACACAGGATGAATTGTAAATTACATGAAACCAGACTCTCACTCTTTATATGGATTCAGGGGATTGGTGAACTGAAGAATTAGAGCCTGGTTTAATGTATTCTCATATATTTTAATTGGACTAATCGTAATTCAAGACAACTAGAAATGTAACATACTGCAATGCTAGTCATCATCTCTATTTCTACAGCTGTTATTGAAAACAGTAAAAAAAAAAGTGCAAGAAAATGTTGGGGAAAACGATATACAGAGTGACTGGGATTGAGGAAAACAGCTCTTTATGTAGATTTCTGAAGACCTTAGGTTATTTGTAAATATGCCTTAAGGAGCATTTCTAAAGGAAAAGCAAATGGCTCTTGAAAGTAACAGATCAAAGTGGACTACAGGCTGCTGCTAAAACAAGCATCTCTAGTGTTTCCTTTTACAGGCAGCGTAGGGAACAAGTTTGTCCATTTTAAAGAACATAATATATGAAAAATTAAAAATGAGGTGGGTTTTCAGTCCATCTAATTGGTTTGGATTTTGGTTAAATAAGACATCTTATCCTGACAACAATACAGGAAATATCTTTACATGAAAATAACCTCAGATATTGAACACACTTCTCATAGACTGATTATTTTTCTGCATACACTGGGAGTATTGTGCTTATTACTGTAGCTCTGTGACAAGCAAATGAGCTAAGAACATTACTACCATCTATTAGTATATCTATGTGTTTATGGGGGAGCTGTCTGTGGTGCTGAAGAGAGACCGGAGGGATTTCTGAGCAATTTTCTAAAGGTCAACTTTCATAAAAAAAAACATTTTTCACACAACTGTTAAGCCAAGTATAGGGCTACATCCTATAATCAGGAATTGTTATTCATAAAAATATTAGAATATACTCAAGTATGGACAAACCTTTGTAATTATGATTTATGTAATTATATGAGTGAATTTGTGAATACAGGTCTGTTGTCTGCAAACAGAACAGTGTAAAACCTGACCACTGCATATGTTTCATTCCCCATTGTTGAAACCCTTCCTCCTAAAAGTCATAATGTGGAACTACATTTAAAACTGAGAACCAGAGACTGTTCCTTACCCAAAGGGTTGTGGAGGTGTGGAACAAGCTAGCTAGTTTGACCTTATAGCATGGGTTTAAGATATCTTGATCTCCAGATATCTCAGACTGGCTAATATGGGAGTTTGTTATTGTGTAAAATTGTTAAAATCCTTTTTTTATGTTAGCACCACTAGGCACCAGATACATTTGCCAAATAAAAGTGAACAAAAGGGATACTATTCCAAGAAACCCATTAACAGTTAAAAAGTAAGATGTTGCCATTGATAGCATGGCCAACCTTTGATAACTATACTCAAAAACAAACAGACAGTTCTGTATAGACAAGAGTGAAATCTCATTTACTGTGGTTTTAAGATGACCTCATCTCTTACCCTTTCTTGCCCAGAGGGTGATACAGTACAGTCTGATGAGTTGCTATGACTTCCTACTCTCCAGCTTGAAGACTTGTGATGGGAAACAACAATAGAATTATCTTCATTTTTCCATTATTAAGAACAAGCACACGTTTCCCTTTCACTACATGTCCAGGCCACATACACACAACACTGCTACCCAGCCATTTGATTCCTATTTTGAGTGTACAGAGTGGGCTTTGTTTGTACCAAGACACCTTAGATAACAACAGCGACTACACAGTACATCAATTGTTTGTGTACTTTGGTTTCAGTTTTTCCAACAAAGAAAATAAATAATTATCTGAATAATAAGCCATATAAAAAGGCATGTTTAATAACAAAGGACATTAAACACATAACAAATCTGTGGAAACTCATGTTCAAGAGCAAGCAGCTTTCCATACCTGACTGCAGCCTCTGATGCCACTGCTGTCTCTCACCTTTCATTATCAGCTTTGATTTTACAGGTACACATATATTGCCTTGGCTGTAGACAAATTATTATTATGATGATGATGGTCTTGGAGACAGATAGGCTCCATGCTGTACTGACTCTCTGTGAGTTTCGCACTGTCAGGACTCTCATAATGCACTGCTGCTTGATAGGTGAGATACAGAGGGCTGAACTGTGTTTTTCCATTTAATTTACTCTCTGGTTCACAGTTATATTAACTGTTATCCGCCTTATGTATAATTTTCAATAACTTAAACATATATTAAATAGACCAATAATTTATAGGAATGTATTTAATGTATTTTTTATTTTTTTGGAATTGATGGAAATTCAATTAAAGAGGAATGATTAATACCATCCAGTAATTTCACCTTGGGGATAAACTACATTTATATATTGCTGACAATTGTGCACATACAGAATATGCAGAACTTCTGACTTAGTTTATTGATCCAGAAATATGGAATAAATAAAGTTTACCACCAGTTTCTTGTCATACACTGTATTTGTTAATGATGACTCGGAGACCTTAAAACCTGGAACGTCTTCACTTGTTGCAAGGCCTGATCAAGCAAGGGACATTCTCCTTCATCCTGGATACCCTGGTTCTTTTCCATCACCCAGGGGGAAATCTTACTCTAACCCAAGAGCCCAGCCTTTCTGATATTCCAGTTATCCTCCAGTTTCCCTTTCGTGCTTAAAAATCTCCTGTTGTGCCCCTGGTTGCTGGAGGGATGTCTTGTTTTCTTGTTTTTATTCTCGGTAATGAAGATCGACTCACCTTGTTTATTTGTTTTGGTGTGGATCATTACACACTCCCGTTGTAACACTGTGTGATAAATGGGTCTCCTCTGTGTGTTATGTATATTCCTCTCAGACTTTCCAGTGCTATTTTCCTGAAAAATCCCCAAATCCCCAAAAAACACTCAGTTTACATACATCCGGGGTGATCCCTCCTCATTTTGTGCTGTGACATAGGAGGACTCACAGTTTTAGAAAGGCTCATATTTTACCAGAGCAATGTTCTGCTGTGTTGTTACTTATAAAACGCCATTAGCTCAAATTAAATCTCCACCTTCTACCATCCAGTATCTTCTTTCACTGCCTAGAGGTTAACAAACTACAATAAAAAATGTATTTTAAAACCTTAGTAATTAAATATATTTAAGTGTTTTTTTGTGGTTACCAGTAAGTGCATTTAGCTCAAAAATGGCATCTGAAAAGAAATAAATATATTAAGTCATGTCCACACACGTCCTGGTGTCATTTATTTTCACCTCCCTTTGGCAACTTACTCTTGAGCCAAGATGGTCCCAAGCTCAGCGCGTCCCCTCTTGTCTGTTAAGGAAGCTACTCAGCAAATTGGGCAACAAAACGGAGCTCAGAGGAATGAAATGCTGTTTGAATGATCACCATCTGGCCACCCTGGATGCCTGCAGAGTTAGTCTGTGGTGGCTTGGAAGGACGAAACACTTCCAGCATGTTCTCATGAACAGTCCTTGCTAGGAGGCAGGCTCAACATGACATGTTGAAGTGAATTGTTAGCTAAGATTGCCAACTACCACCAATTGGGATATTTCATCTCCCAGACACGAGGTTCACTTATCACATCACACTGTCTTCTAGTGGTAGGTGTGGGATTCTCAGGAGTGTAACATTGACTTGAAAAGATTCCAGAATAATACTCTTACATATTGGGACACAGGAAACAAGACAAACAAGCACTTACTGTGCAACATGTCTTCTACTAAACTGTCAAAACTTAAAATCCAGGTCCAGGTCAGAGCTCTGCCTACTATTGCATGTCCATGCATCCCAAAAACACTTCCTCTTTAAAATTGCTGACTTGCACAATATATAACTCTTGATCTCTTGTCCAGTGTGCTGGTGAGAAGCTTTTAATAAACGCTGCTTTGACAGGAATTAAATTGCTGTGTGCTGGCTCTCTCAGGGTTCAGTTTTTGGTGTCCCGGTGAAGTCGGGGAAAAGTGTAATTATTTCAAAGTTAGGGAGGAAAAATGTTTAATTGCTGGAAAAATCTAATATTCGGGTTTTCCCCACAAAGGCAATTTATATGCCAGATTTGTAAAGACAAACAGAAACAATGTCCTTTGCTGACAAGTAATTAAAGAATTCTGCCAAGCCTAGCAGAAATTACTGCTGGATTATGAGAGAATAATGGAGGAGCCACTATGTTGCAAGAAGTGATGAATTGTAAGAAGGTACAATTGCCATTGGATTTATAGTTGGCTTATAGGAGCGTTCCATTGTGGTAAAGCTAATATATAGAAAGGTTTTTACAAAAATTGAACTTTTTCTTTAACTACATTAATTAAGACAGTGGTGCTGTCTGGTTTAATACTGGAATCGCATGCATTTTGTGTCCTCACCATGTTCAGATGCTCCGATTTCCTCCCACAGTCCAAAAGCATACTGGTAGGTTAACTGGCTTCTGAAGACATTGGCCCTGGTGTGAATGTGGTTGCACTGCGATGGACTGGAGTTTCATGCCTGCATGGTTAGACTCCGATATCATACCAAGATATTGTAAAACGAATTAAAATGATTTTTTATTAATTGCAATCAATTGAGAAATGCAATCAATGGCAAAGCACAAAAAGATTATTTTTCTTCTCATGTAACAAAAGCAGAGACGACAAGGCAGTGTTTGTCTTTCTTTCTGAGTTCTTCTCACTGTGTGGTGCCCTGAATGTGGACCTGGGACCTCTTTTTGAACTGCACGCTGAAAGGTAACATGATTGACATTAATTAGTACTTTTTTCTCAAGCAGAGACAATTAATGAGCTTGGTGGTATTTGAGTCAGGTTGGTGTGTTTGGTGGCTGATGGGTTATTGAGCCTGTGCCTTTATTTGCCTATAACAAACAGATTATTGATCCATTAACTGTTCTCTCCATGACTGTCATAATATCCTTGTCCACTGCAGTCTGCACCCGCCCACTGAGATAAAGTTAATCAAAACTTGGTGTAAGGAAACATTTAGACTTACAATAAAGATTATGTGTTAAGTTATAGGCTGGGAGATGTGCAGAGCCGTGTTGATTCTACAGCAGAACATTTAAGTGGATGAAAGGATTGTTCAGTGTATTGCAGCATAAAAAAGTAACAGATAAAATAGAAGATAACAGATATATAGTAATACATGTACATAGATAATAGATTGATCCACTTCACTTAAATGCATTCTTTAATTGCACTTGTGTAAACCAGGTGTGCTTTTGCCTACAGTGGTGCACTGGACTGATGTGGCACCAGTGGTGTAACTTCTGAGAGATGTATGAAAAAGGTTGGCAGTCTTTCCTATAGTACAGCACACTGAAGAAAGGGACAGGTTTGCTATTACTTTATATTCCTTAGGAGTCATGAGGCATGCTATGTTCGGGGCTATACCCATTAATGCGAATGGAAATGGTTGCCCAACAGATCATACCATTTTATTCAGATTTCGCTAGTGAAATGGACATGGCGTACTAAAAGCAGGAGTGTGGGTGCTGTATGCGACATCAGCTCTACTGATAGAAGTCAAAGTGCATTTAAGTTTCAGATCCTTGGCATACCTTGTCTCAGAAGTGCTCCTTCTTCTACAGTACCAGTATCCCAGAAACACGAGGTTCAGAAGCAACAGGAGAGGCAAGGAAAAGAACACGTGCTTGGAAAAGGCACTCTGTGACATCTCTAGAAATAAAAGAGAAAACAAGACATACTGAAAACCCAGCCCAGGGAAAGAGGTGTCTCGTGTGTATAATTTGGGGCTCAAGCCAGGGGGAAGGGACAGAGCGTGATGCTGGTGCGAGCTGATCAGAGCTGATCAATGGTAGAAGGGCTGGTTATGTGTTCATGAGGGAAGTTTTAATGGGATTTTCTCTATGTTGTTGGTCTAAAGAACTGAAAGTTCATAGTAAGGAAAATAAGCTTCCTGACACATTTCTGCTTTCCACTGCAAATTATGTACTGTACCAGGTTTACCACATTTTATTTGCAGTAGCTTGAAATGTGTTATATTGGATAGAATTAGCATTGGCATATGTCATGTGGAAAAGTGCCCCAAGGGTTAATACTTTCTTGCACAGAGAGGGAGGCTACATTTTTTTAAGTTATGGCTCTTTATGCTGTGGATGATTCAGAGTGGGCAATACTTAAGGTGAAAAATCTTTCACAGATTGCTTTTGTCTTAAATACACCTTGCTAAATTCAGTAAGGTTTACATTACAAATCTAACAAAATCAAAATGTATTGTATGTTTCTTAAGGGTAGGTGTTCAAAGTCTGTGCTGAACTGGATTGAGAGGAATACATTGCATTTTAGGAATGTGCAGCGTTTTCAGAATGAGAGTTCAGCTTTCCATTTTGAAAAAAACGTACAATAGGTTATTCCTGAAAACCGTCATGTCGATGGGAATGTGATAAATATGCAGAAAGATTGTTGTGACATTTGTCTTTTCGGTGCTCTTACCATTTTACAAGGATGCTATTGGCTATAAGCAATATATTTTAAGTTCAGTCAAAATACTTACTTTGTTCTTCAACAACTGTCATATTGATGGTTGTCTTCTGAATAAAAGGGATTTTCAGCACCTGGCATTGATAAAGTCCAGAGTCCTCCATTCTCAGGGAGATAATCTCTACAGAAGCATCTCCAGTGGTTAGATTATCACTCAAAAAAGATATTCTGGTGCTGAAAGACGGGACCAGTTTAAAAACTTGGTTTCCTGTAAACCAAATCTAGGGATAGAAGAGAAAATTAAAGGTACCCTGATTTACTGAATTTATAAGCTGAAGTGCAGAAGCTATAGAAATACAAAATATTTTCGTATGTCTGTGTAAAGTCCAGCTGTAGCAAAAGGTTACGTGAAATGATGGAACAAAAAGAAGTGGTGATAGATCACAGCACTGGGGCCCTGGGTTCAATTCCTGAACCTGGGTGCTATCTGTGTGGAGTTTGTATGTTCTCCCTATGTTCACATGGGTTTGCTCTGTGTGCTTCAGTTTCCTCCCACAGTCCAAAGACATGCATGTAGGTTAATTGGCTTCTGGGAAGTTTGGAGGTGCAAGCCCTCCAAGCGCTCAGATGAGGCCATTTCACATTGTGAGGCCCCCTCGTTGTTTGGGAAGAGGGGTAAAAACTATTTTAATGAAAAGAATGGCATGATGGGGAAGATGAAAGCGGGCATTTTGAAACTCTTAAAGAATGGTAGATTCAGCACTAAAAGAGGATCGTTTTTTCACAGCTGTGGACTTTAGTCGAGAATCACAGTATATGGTAAAAGTACCAAATTCGACTCAAGTCGAGAAACACAGCTAAAGGGTTAAAGTGGAAGACCATGCACCCTTGGCTGAGGTTGAGGCCCCCCTGTGAGGTGAGGCCCCCCCTCTCGTAGGGCCTGCGCAGGTGTGTATGATTCTGTCCTGTGATAAACTGGCATCCTATCCAGGGTGTACCCTGCCTTGTGCCTGTTGCTTTCAGGAAAATGATCCAGCTCCACCGTGACAGTGAATTGGAAGAAGCAGTTAGTAAATGAATGGATGGATGGAACAAAAAGGACTCCAAAATATTAGATCAAATGTTAAGAAAAAGATGGGAGATAACACAATTACTATCAGTCTTGATTGGACTCTCAGGAAAACGGGGGGAAATACTTTGGGCAGCTACTGAACTGATTTTCTTCAGTTGCTGCCTTCCTTTGATACACAGGAGGAGTGAAAAGCAAAGTCAGTCAAAATAGGAGTCTGCACTTTCCTAGCATTAATGTTTTTTTCTACTAATTATTAATTATACTGCTGGAGAGTGTATTATTTAAACAGACCCTCAGTAAATAAGTAGCTCATAGGGAAAAACCATCATGCATTTCAATCTATACCCAAGTGCGTGCTTAGTTTATTACCAATGGATCACGGATGTTCCCTTTGTTTTCGACAGTCCATTCAATGTCCAGATTTCCCGTCCTGTTGTCAATAGCTGCCAGGTTGTAGAGACAAAGTAGGACAGTGGTCCCGCCAGCTCTCCCCTCAATGTTCAGGAGACTCCCACACCCAGCTGCCTGGAGGAGTCCTGCAACCAGAGCAAGAGACAATTCCCAAGTAAACACAGCAGCAGTGTGAGAACAATGACAGTAAAGGGCCGAGCAGAGAACTGTCAAGGTGTGAGCAGGCTGACAGCTGTAAAGAGAAACGTGGTTCTAAACCTCTTTAAAGACCTGGATCTGGCCACAGGTTCTAACTACAGAACTGAAAATGAAATCAAATGATGAATGCGAGTGCAAAGGCTGCCTAGGCAGCCAAGTGACGTAAAGGACTGTCTATATTGTCTAAAACAGTCAAACAGGCAAGGAAGTGGACCCTGTGCAGGAACCAACAGAAATAGGAACCAGAAGACGAAATCCAGAGAAAGTACAAGAACAAGCTGAATTCAGAATCCGGGAAGGCAATCTGAGTGGAAAAACAATACAGAAAACACGGAAACGCAATCACAGAGGAACCAGGGGAAAATTCTGTAAGGAACAAGGAAGGAACAGGTAAGTATAGACCAGAGCTAAATCCAGAGGCAACAAGATTAAGTACTAAAGAGAATGAGGGCTGTTTATATAGAGCTGAGGCAGGGAGGGGTGGAGCCCAAGGTACAGTGGTCAGTGCATTATTGATTACAGCTGTCTGCGTGTTGTGTACCTCTGCTGAGCAGCTGGCCCAGCAAGCAGTGCGTGATGCGCACTCTGGTGGTAAAAAGATGAAGTAATAACAGTGAGTTAACATGAAAATCAAAATGGATAAGAATCCTTGATATTCGTTTTTTCACACTTCACCTAAAACTAATCCTATGTATGGCAGTGTTCTAATGACAATGGACTCACGTGAATATGCAGTTGGTTTCAGTCTGTATTTTCTATTTCCTTCTTGTGTTTTGAAATTGTTGTAAACTAAAACGACACCCAGCACTTACAGAGAATGATTGCCATGAAAAAGGCATTATATAAAATCAAATCAAACTGATTTCCAAAAGACTGATCACTGGAGATTACAGTAGTTCAGAGCTTGTTGCAGTTTTTAAATCAAAGTTCCTAACCTTGACCAATTAATTCCTGCATAATTACTATTAAAACATCAGTGGGTTTAAGAATTATGTGTGTTTCAATATCATGCAGTTTTTTCCAGAGTTACTTAAAGTTTCAGATACGTATCTTTAATTTAAATACTTTTAGGCATTTTTAATTAATATAAAATCAATGTTTTAATGTTTAAATAAAAAATCAAAATAAAAACTACGTACCTAAACATATGTACATTATGTTACTGTGGACAATTGATCTATTTCTTTTTCTTTAAAAGAGTTAGAAATTGTATAACGATTAAGAGAAATCAATACATATGCTACTGATTTTTTTGCTACCACATACATACACTTGCTTGATGCATCTCAGTAACAGTAAGTACTGTATATACAGTATATTACACATGAAGCACAAACACATATATAATTGCAGAAAAGAGAGGCTAAAAAGAGAGACTAGAGTTTTTCAATAATGTTTAGGCCTGGCCTAAAGGTGAATGGTTCCAGGTACTACCTTATAAACATTTGATAAAACATGCAACCAGAAATAAAAAAATAAAGGGTTTTGAAATTTTAGATAGGTAATACTTTATTAATCCCGTAGGGAAATTGATGATAGATTTTCTAGGGGCAGATAAACCATCAAACACACGTTACAAATTTAAAACTTGTTGAAAACATGAAGCTAATGTCTTCCAAGGTTAACAGGTGAAAGACTTACCCACTAAACCAGAATAAATGATTTGCAAAAATAGCAGAACCAGCAGCTGTAACGCTAATAAACATGTTCTTTTAACAAGATCCTCCAAAATAAACAGCACTGACAAAAGCCTTCCCTGAGCAGACTGTGGAATTCAAAATAAATGTCTCTTACCATTTAATAAGCAAAAGAATGGTAACAGATACATTCCCAGAGACGTGGATGAAATACCGAAAACCAATCTCACCTTCAGTTCTGCCTTGACTTTTGTGTTGGTGTACTTTTTGTACTTCTTTGTGGCTTCTTAAAAATCTTTATGAAAATCTTTCTCTACAAAACAATATTTCTGGTCAGTTTAACAGCTGGTGAACCTGTAATGCCACACGGGAGGTCAGAAAAGTACAAAGCCGTAGATTGACGTTTTTCTGCAGTAACAAACTAGAAGTAAATACTCTTTTTAATGTACAGTGTGTCTGAGATTCAGCTCCAGTTTGCAAAAAGTCCTGGTTGAGGAAATATGAGGACATCTGTCAAAAACGGGTGAGCACAGATTATTGTTATTATTATAGAGCACATGTTATTAGACTGAATAATGAAATGTTGTGATTAATAACAAGGGACTTCTATCAATGAAAATTCAAGATGGTAGTTCAAATAAGTATAAATACAGGCAACATGGACTCTGTTTCTCAATGTTTTATGGTCTGCATCCTCCCTCCTTTCCATCACCACTTTTTCAGTAGTTCTTTTTACGTCCAGAAAATGAAAGGAAAAGCTTCATCCTTATAGCTATGTGGCTCAGTCCCTGATCAGTACAGAAGATATTACTAAAAAAATCCACAATACTTAAGCACTTGTCATTGCCTTATGGTAACATTGGAAGCTGCTGAAATGCCTTACAATCTAATGCAGTTTTTACCAAGCCTGGTCCTGGAGAGACCAGGACCAGTTCATCTTGTGAGTCACTTGTTCCCAATGAATGGGAACACCCATGTATTAATGCTCAATCAATTAAGCAAATTATTTTTAATCAAGGGCTCCTCAGGACCATGCTGGAGCCCCGTTGATCTATGTTAAATAATCATTTAATGTGATCAAAGATGGTGGTTTACCGAAGGTGATGAAAATCAGAAGTAATATTTCACACATCAAACAGGAAGATTTAAGTGACATTTCATTGATAACGATACTCATAAACAGGAAATATCAACACCTTAGTGACATTTGCCATCATGTTCTAACCTAACCTACTTATACTGAGTGGCATCAATAGCTCAATAATTGAGCGATGGAATCAATAGCATTTGTGTATCTTTAATGCCTCACCGATTATTTATTTTCTAAACGACATATTGTCCATTTATCTTCCATTTTCTGTTGTATGCGGCTGTTATTTTGAATGTATTGTGACTTTAAGGAATCACAATCAATCACAGTCTGCACAAACCAAACTGTTCTCCAGCTGTCCACATGAGGGGGTGAATAAATTCTCACACAATCATCGATATGATGGAAACCCTCTGACGCACACTGAATTCTTGGAGGATTTTGGGCAAAAGCTAAAAGTTGCAAAACTATAAAAAGTAATTGCCCACGCCCCGTTCCCTTCAACATATAGTTTTTGTGGTCAATGTTAGGGACTTTCTGAATATTTCACACATCTCAGATGAGCTAGAATGTGTGGCAAGACTGCAGCTTCCTTTTTTATCTCCATCAACGCTCAGTGACAGTGCACTTTGTCACCGGTTATCTTCCGTTTCTTGGTGAGTCAGGCTGTGGGGGCAGTTAGACCACTTGAGACTCACAACAACAGATGTGGCCTAACATGGGCATTCCAGATGTCTCATCTCCACGGCTGTCACACTGCACTCTGTCTTCAAAGCTATGGCGACCAAACACAACTGACGCTCCTTTTGGTTTTGCACCAGGGCCGGATGAAGGTCGAAACAATAAAATCCCACCATGTGGCTTTCCTTTTCTTCACAATCTAATTTTGCCCTAAGGTTGCCCCATCTGCGGGTTCCAAGTGCTCAAAGGACTTTGATTATTGCTTGCGCGCCGTGTTAATTACGCACAAAATAATTGTTTACGAGCCCATAAAACGCAAGCAAGCCAACATCTGCAAGCCATCACAAATCACAAGGGGATCTTGTACAGATTGTGTAGGGCTGCAGTCTGCTTCCCCCCAGCCCCCCTGTTCTGTTCTGGTAATGATGTTCTGATCGTATGTTGGCAAGGGGAGAGAGGCCATTAACACGCGATTCTGCATCAACACAATTTCTGCTGATGGGCCTGGCACAATCGGCGCTGCAAATAAATGACAAAACAGCAAAATTCCAAAGATGCAAAGGGCAGAATCCAGCACATGGTTGATTGTCTGTATTAAAATGGAGATGAAATGCAAGAGAAAACACAGAAGGCTTCTAGTCAAGGAAAGGATCATCTAAATTGAACCAGAAAGACGGTAGAAATGGTTTTCTTACAAGCTGGAAACATACTGAGGCAGAAATTAGGGGATATTGAGGTTCCTTGATCAGCCAGTTTAAAATAACGGGATTTTACAGTTTTATTTTTCTGTGGACTCCTCAGTACAGTCACTTGCAAGACATTAACTGGTCTTGCCAGACAATGACTGCTATACTGTATATTCTGAAGTGTTTTTGCATGCATTCTGAATGTTTTCAACCTTGATCCATTTTTTTCTCATCCTGTAAACTACAGGACATGAGACAAATTTGTTTCTGTGGGAGTGGGGTCCTGTTTTTCAACAAAACATATACGTATAGAACTTTATTGTCCATCCAGAAGGGTGGGAATCCGTCTTTGGCATCAACATCAAATAAATACTCAACATCAAATAAAGCCATGTTAAAAGCAAACAATAGTTCAAGCCATTAAACAATATAGATACACATATCTCAATCTGTCCATATTACACTACAATTACACTAATCCAATTGCTTCATACAGGGAACAGTCAATTACCTGCGTTTAAAATACCGACTGCCAGGAAACGAAAGATTTCTTGTATACAGTTCTCTTGGCCATGCCATTTATACCATATCAAAGTGTAAGAACAGCGCATGTCATTGTGTATGAAAAATAAATTGACAAAAAACTTAAAAAAAACAGGAAGAAAGAAAAACCATGAATGATTTAAAAAGGTCTAGAAGCTTTCAGATGTTGATTAAAATCTGTAATGATGTCTCCCTCTGAGGTAGGCCTGGAGAGATGCAGTATCACCTTGGTGATAGGGTAGCCCAGTAGAAACTGATACATATTGCCTCAGGCTGTTCACAGCAGCCGGAAACAATTTATGCCATTAGCTCTGAAATCCTGTCAGCCTTAACTTTCACTTCTCATTAATTTTAATGAGCCAGAATATCACACAAAGTGGAAAATTAGTACGCTGCGACTTCTACCAGAGGAAGGGAAAACAAAGAAATGTAATTTTCAGGGTATTATGAACTTTAATGTTGCAAAGTTCTAACACAATTGTTGAAAATTAAAAAAATAATTATTTTTTTTTCTAAAAGACTTAATAAAACATGCAGGGCTTGTATGACCTTTGTGCCAACAGTTATTAGCGATTCGTCTTTTAACAATTGAAGCAAATGATGGCATTTGAGAAAATTCCAAAAGGTCTAAAGGTTCAATTTCACAGGTAATGAAAAGGACTGCATTTTGAAACCAGCCTGGTACTTGTTTTTAAGAACAAAACCTGAGTATAATAGCTTTGCAAGTGGGAATCTGTTTGCTACTGTGTAAGGAAGGACTTATTTTTCTCTGTTTCATTAAAAAGCAATTAATACAGAAATACAAAGCTGTTCAAAGTCTTCACAGCAAAAGCAGGGTAAATTCATTGCCCTTTTTTTACCACAATGTCTTCACATTCCACAAAATCTTACATTGGTCAGACATAAAATAATGTGTAATGTGTTACACCCAAGGTACATACTGTACTGTATCTATTGACATGCAGAAGCTTTCATAATGTCAGTGAATTGTTCAGATTAATCCTACAGACAGGTGAATAGCATAGTCTGTCCTGAGATCATGTGGAGTCACAGCCAGTGGCCACAGGCCGTCTAAAAAAGATGCACTCCAGGGAAGAACAGGAAAGAGATAATTTCTACTGCAGTTTGGATTTTGTTATTTTCTCAGTTGTTTCAATAATCTGTACAGTCAAAAGATAACATTAGGTTTGTTTATAGTAAAAAGGTTTGTAACAGGACCTCTTTTAGAAGCCTTCATGAGATAACATTTGCACACTATAGCATTTTAATGACTCTACTAATGAATGTAATAAAAAAATGCTTATGCAAGGACATGTGTTAGTCCCTGATATTTAGAAGGTGCCAAATTACTGTAGTTTTCATTGCCTCATATTAAAAATAATTATAAGGGTGTGTATTTTTTCAGTGCAAGCAATTCACAAACAGACCTGACAGCCGTTAAGGTCGCAGAACAATCATTTTACAGTGTTTTTAGCAATTAATCAAAAATTTAATAGATAGGAGAAAAACACATTTCAATGGCACTGTGTTCTTGTGCTCATCAGTCGTTATGTTCCATATGCTTATTAAAATTTGCAGCCAATTAAGTCGGCTTTTTAATGAATTTAATTAAATTGCTTCCTAGATTGTATCTGGAATTAGATTTCTGTTAAACAGTTCGTGCTGCACAAATATGTGCGATATCTGCCACTTTAATTGTCCTCTGTCTGAAGGATAATTTCAGAGCATGTTTTTTTTCTCTTCTTGTTGGCAAATGGACCATTAATTTTACAAGATAAAGATTGAACTTCTGGCCATAATGTCCATGAAGTACACTGTTAAAAAAAGTTAAGACAATTCTGGGAAAAAGTGCATTTATTGTTTGTATCGTGTGTTTGTGTAGGTTTCCTCCAGGTGCTCTGGTTTTCTCCCACAGTCCAAAGATATGCTGGTAGGTTTATTGGCTTCTGTGAAATTGGCCTTGGTGTGAGTGTGTTCACGTCTGTGTTTGTGTCTGCCCTGTGATAAACTGGCATCCCATCCAGGGTGTACCCTGCCTTGTGCCCTGTGTTTGCACACCACTGTGAGTCCGAATTGGACCAGTGAGTATTAAAAGTGATGATGATGACGATGTATTTATCCTTTAGAATAATATGTATGTTTGTAGGCAATCATTGCTGTTAAGGCTTAGTGGCATTTTGGGTTTAATATATCTTCATATAAAGACAATTTGACAGATCTGCACGTTATAGGAGATAAAACAATAAAACAACACTGCAAACTTTCCCAAAATAATGTCGGCAATACAGATGCCACATTAAAAATGCAATGACATGAATGAAAATCTTGTACTGAATACTAATGAATGATTCCAATTTTGGCTGCGTGTTATCAGACATTAAAATTACAAATAAAATTTAATAAACCCTCCCAGGCTTAAAAATTCATTTCTTCTTTGCTGTTTCTTCTGCTTACATGAAAATAGATTATCAGCCACTTCTTAGGAAAGCCTGAAAGAAACTAATTAACGCAGACGGGTCTTTTAAGATAAATTGGAAAGAAAATTAATGAAAGCATTATGATTGTAGAGATCCTATTAAGGAGTGACTAAACTTCTATGTAATCAATTTCTTCCAGTGTGAACGCTTATCGCCAGACGTATAAATCATTTAAAAGTGAGCCTTTTGAGGTTCTGTGTTTTTTGCTTGTGACTTTGTGTTCTTTAACAACATCTGAAACTGTTCAGTCATTGAGAGGCTTTAGAAAATGCCTCAAGATTTACTAGAGTTAGATAAAAAAAAGAAATATTTATACAGTTGGAAGTTTAACAGAAGAATTGTAGATGAACAAATGTTAAAACGTAATAACGACCTAAAGCTTGTTTTCTAAATTCTGTTCAGATTGCTTTGACACATGTGGACTGTATTATATTGTAATAGATGGAGTCTCATCATGTATAAATTCAAACAATCATATTTTTTATAAAATACATACAAAAAATTATCTTCAATATTTTAATAAAACTTTATTGGTAACATGATGGACCTCTATCCTTTTATCCCAATTTTAGATTATTCCATTATTTAGATATACCAAATAAAATGGACATAAAATATACTATTGTGTACATCTTAGGTTTCCCAGATAACTTTATTTGTCACTTAGTAGCTAGAGTGCTGCATAATTAGAACCTGTGGGTACTTGGGAGAAATTCAATCAACAACAAATAGCACTGTGCCTTTATACTGTTCAGACACAAAACTTTAATTCTCTGCCAGACAAATAAACAGAAGTCAAACTACTCCATATGGATCTGCAAGGCATTGGAAAGCAACTATTTAAAGTTTTCATAACTTATTAATGCATATAAAACAGAACATTAATCCTCATCACAAAAAGGACCATAAAAACTGCCTATAACTTTTAATTACTTGTTATGTTAAGCTTTTCCGTCAGATCCTTAACATTAACCAGGAGAGCTCTGAACACATCAGGCGAACGCTACTGTTCGAAACCGCATCGCAGCTGAGATGCGACCTTTTCTGACAGCCAAGCTCCACTGACAAGATCTAGGTCATGCCCCTGACCACAAACCGATCAACAGATTAAGGGATTACATTTCACAAACCACAAGAAGGAAGAGGTCACAGACAGTTTATTTTTTAATTTGGTGCATTCTGTTGCTGTTTTCTCTTAAAAAGTCAGAGCTCTGTCTTTGTACCAATTATTTATGCCGCTTTCCACTAAGAAGCCAAAATTGTGGTCATTAGCTAGCACGTGAGCGTACGATTTGAGGAACACAGACTGGAAAATGACCACAGGGAAGATAGATGTGACTTGTTAGAGTGAATTGGGTGTCTATGCCCTGCTATGTATCTGTAAGTACAGTAGTCCTGAACAATAAGCTAAGCTCAGTGGCTCTAAAATCATGTAATCACTGGAAGAAAAGCTAAAATGACTTTTCACATATCACAGATCATTACTATTGGGCAAATTCAAACACGGCTGCCTTACTGCTTAGCTGAAAACTGCAATTTAAGCTCCTTATATGCTAATGGCATGAACGACTCATGCAATGTTAAACCTCAGAAGCAGAACCATCAATTATATTCAAAATAACATGATACTTATGACTGCATATGTGATCCTAATAAATCCTATGTAATTTGTGTGGAAGCCACATTTTATTTTATTATTTTTTTTTCACACTAGGAAGTTTTTAGTAGTCTTTCAATGGCTGCCTGCACCAAACTGTCTGCCCCTCTGCGAAGCAATCTGCATTCTCAAATAGCTCAGCTATAAATACAGTAGTGGGAAATAGGGCAGAGTGCTGCTGAGCATTCTCCCCAGTAAGTCTTGGGTTCTTTGCAGGCCTTGCACCATGCTAATGGACGATCAGTGCATGCTTCCACAGCTCCCTGTTTAAAATATTTAAAACTGCCTGCTCACTGGAAAGACCTGTTTGATACGTTGTGCAGTATTACAGACTGTCAGGGTTCCTAAATCCGACTTCTTGTCCTCACTATAGAGCCTGTGCAATGAGTAATGAAGAGACAATACTGACAAGATGAAGTACACAAACTCTGCTTCAGTTACCGTGAAAGCCTGTTACAATACGTCAATTCTCTTCTCCCAGCTTAGCCAATGCAATCACAGCAGAAGAGGCCAGAAGAAGCATTTCAAAGACGGATTAAGTCAGACCTCAAGGAATGCAACATTAATATCAACTCCTAGGAGATTATGGCCACAAAATATATACTGTCAGTTCAGGCTGCTGTCATGTAAACAAATCCAAAAGAAATGCAGGAAACATCTATTTGGGCTGTTCAAATACAGCAGCACACACTGAGGACGTCACACAGCACATAAGACACTAAGGATCACTTCAAACTTTGCACATTTTCTTTCAAAATGACAAGAAGCTTTGTTTTTTTTTATCACACCACTTTTCACTGTCTTGTAGGACTTAACTGGGCTATTCATTTATTCATGTTTACTTTTGCGGTCAGCAGGAAACAGGCAGGTATCCCATCCAAAACAGCAGTACGGCTCACATTACGTGGGCATCCATATGGCTCAGACTTAGAAGGCACTCAGTGAAAGAGCAGGTTGAACCATGATATACAGGGGTTGGCAGCTCAGGTCTAGGCTGTGTCACACTCCAGGGCTTGGATTCTCATAGAAACGTGGCTCAATTGATTGAACCCCTTTGCAGTAGGGTTGGGATAAGTCGAGAATGTATGTGGACCTGCAGGCTCTCAGTGATGTCAGTGTGAAAAACTCAGCCCCTCTGTATTGGTGCTCAGTGTGCTGTAGAGGCCAGAAGAAGGAACAGCCCAGCGAGATCTTCCATGTCTACCAAAGACGTGTCATTCTCTTACCAAGTGGTTCAGAGGTT
This sequence comes from Lepisosteus oculatus, assembly GCF_040954835.1. Classification (NCBI taxonomy): domain Eukaryota; kingdom Metazoa; phylum Chordata; class Actinopteri; order Semionotiformes; family Lepisosteidae; genus Lepisosteus; species Lepisosteus oculatus. Next base: position 12,345,092 of record NC_090718.1, read on the forward strand.
GCAGTAAAGGTGACTAGGATCGAGTAACTTGTTTTTTTTAATTAGGAAAATGCAATAAACTAAAACTCCTCCTTTAATAAGAATTCACAGCAGCAGGTCATATGACTCTAGATCACATGTCTCTTATAGAGTTCCACAGCGCTTAACTTTGCTCTGCTTTGCTCTCTGCATGCTTTTTGACATCCGCCATTTTATTTTGTTAATAACAGATTTCTTTAAGAAGCAAAGTGGTCCAACTGCAGAAAAGCAGTCTGCAGTGTGAAATTGTTATTTCAAAGACCTCCCACGGCAAGCACACCATTTGACGTTTGAAAGAAATGATGTCTCAATGACACGACAGAATATTATGGTAGTATTTCATCTTATTTTCAAAAAGGGAATCCATTGAGAACTTGAAAGGCCCTCACTCTAGCACAGAAGTCAGGCTCAGACAAAGAGAAACTGGAAAATGCTCTCAAAGATGAGTTGGAAATGAAAATGTAGGTTTGGAGAACAATATTTTCTCTTTGTTTCCCTCTCCAGGTTTTCCAGATTAATCTAGTGTGAAATTGTGTTTTGGCTTGAAACACCACCGCTTTTTGTGATCGGTGTGTAAATCTGAGAATTGATGCCTTTAATAAGGCTGAGAAAACCTGTCCTGGACCTGACTGTTGGTAATTATTTTACACCCAAGCCATCTTCCTACGATTTATCATCAAAATGCCTGTGTTCAAATTCCAAAACTTCAGTATGAAATCCGGCAGCAAAGATGAAATATCTGAGTAGCTCAAGGGAGAAGAAAGAACCTGCAAAACGTTAATATGATTTATAAATTTATGAGGCTCATTATTACTGACCTTTAATGCTACAATTTTTCAATGGCATCGTGCTGCCTTACAAAAAGGAAACAGCAAAATCTCTCAATAAGAATGCAAAATAATGTTATATTAAGATAATTAATGACAGTCTGTCTAATGATCTTGGCATTCCATAAATTTTTACTTTCTCGCTTCAGTTATTAAACTAATACATAGACTATGTCTATGAATTACGAATTACAAAATGACCTGTATAGCTCGCTGATAGAAGATGTTTTCTGGTTTCTGTAAATGACTTTCTTTCTGCATGAACTGAGCCTTATTTTTTTAAATGCTTGACTTACTGGGGAAAATGGGCTTCGTACAGGAACAACAGCATTGGGACAGTGGTAGTTTTCCGTAACATCTAGTTTGAAGGCACTGAGCAGATCCAGATTTAATAACACCCCCTGCAGATATGGGTTAAGCATTTTTTTTTCTGTTAACTAATTTAAAAAGGGGACCTGAGAGCACTATTGGAAATTAAGATGATAGACACTTAGAAAATAGAAAACAGGAGGCATGTCTTGTGTTAAACTAATTATTATTAAACATGACTGGATGATAACAGTGGACTGGACTGCTGGAGTGGTAGCATTGTGGCTCAGGATCTGCGCCTGTGGCTGGAAGGTTGCCAGTTCGTATCCCGCGGCTGGCAGAGGAATCCAACTCCGTTGGGCCCCTGAGCAAGGCCCTTCACCCCAGCTGCTCCAGGGGTGCTGTATAAACGGCTGACCCTGTGCTCTGACCCCAAGCTTCTCTCTCCCCGCCTGTGTGCCTCATGGAGAACAAGCTGGGGTATGCGAAAAGACAAATTCCTAATGCAAGACATTGTATATGGCTAATGATCTTATCTTAAAGCTGGTTCCCTGGGTCCTTTCAAATGAATATGGGATTTATTCCTTGGATCAATAAGTCCCTATCAACCAAATAAGCAAGACTTGCCTAACAGTCTCTTTTACCGTATAAACCTGCTTGTGTTCATTATGACTGAGAGCTCAGGGGGCAGAAAAGCTTCTGCTTGACTAAAAGGTGGATTCCCTTCTGAAGAAGACGTAAAGGTCATTTGCTGCTTCTGCCCCAAGGACATAAAAGAGTCAAATTTATTTTCAGATCCCCAAACCAGAATAGTAAGTTTATCAAGTGGGAAAAAAAAATGAGTCTCTTCAGCACTGAGCAAGAAATTACTCGGAGCAGATATAACTGCGGTCTTTAAACTCCTGAGCGAGTCTGCAAATTCCACCCCCCCCCCCCCCCCCCCCCCCCCCAGTCAGAAAAGACAGAGGAGTCTACTTGGAAAAGATAAGCAACAGACAGAAGGAAAAGCTGAGCAGAGCCTGGCGGGTCTGGGGTTCAAGAACTAACTTGACGACCTTGAGGATCAGTAACAATTCATTGCATTTATATAACACTTTTCATCCCACCTGTTTTTTATTCCTTTGCTTTATTCTGCTTTTCGCTAACAGGAAGCCACAAATGTAATGTGCCGACTGCAAAGATCCTTCACAACAATACGAACGATGGGTATGAAAGTAATAAAAAAGCTTTGACACAGTTGCCTCCCTAATAATACCTCCTTTAACAACCAGTCTGAGCAAAACATACGTCTATATTATGACAATGCCATGTGTTTTTGTTCTATGATTAGAAATATTAATTTACTCCACCGCTACAGTACATTTATCTTAGCTGCACTGAGAATAATTTCATCTTTAAATTCACTTCAATGCATCTGTGCTTGCACTATTGTTCCAGTTTAATGACCTTTTAATCATGTTCACATAAAAAAAAGCCTTTCTTCATATTACCCTGCAATCAAAATATCAACACCTACTAACATTAACATTTTTTATGCTGAATTAATTTACTTTGAAAGCACTCTTATTCTCCTCCAAGGATAATTAAATTAAATATGACAGCTTTAATAAATACATAAATAAAGCCTAAAAAAACGGGTTTTTTTTTCCTCTTTCTTTTTTAATACCCTTGAATTGCATGAAGTGTGTTTGAGACAAAGTAAGAGCCGAGTGCTCTCCTATTCCTTTTGCCATAAAGCGCTTAAATGAACTTGACTATTTTATTTTGGAATGATGTATGGACATTTTCCCAAGCCCCCACATATGATGCATTCTTGGGATCTTTTAAAGAGCTCCTCCTGTGATATGAAGCCACTTAGAAGCCTGCTATGAGAGCACCGTAATCTCCTGGGGGAGTGAAACTAAATGTTCTGAATGTGAAAATAAAACAAGCGGGGAGATATTGCACTTATTGAAATGGAGCGCAAGTTCAGCTGTTGTCCAACATCACTGCATCACAAACCAGTGTTTCCACCGACCGCAGCAAATACTTATAACATATTGTCACAGCTTTAGGTGACTTAGAAGTGTCTCTTAGATAAAGTCTGTGACACTGGGAAGAGCAAACACTTCAAACTTCAAATGAGAGAGGATGTTTGCTTACCGCTTACTGCTTACCGTCTGAGAGCTAGCTAAGTAGCATTTCGTTATACTGTACCATATACCCGTACATAAGTATAATAACAAGAAACTTGAACTTGAACTTGATGTTTGCTGAGGTCTGGGGGGGTTCCTTGAGCAGAAACAATTGTAAAGTTTATCTTAGTATGCCTAGGTAAGGTGTGGGTTAATCACCGCAAAGGAGCAGTGTAATGGCAGGCAGTACTGATGCAGTGGACCCCTTGCTGAGTTCTGGGCGCTGGTCAGAAAAGATGTTAAGAACTGGGAAAGTTATCGGTACTACCAAAGCCAAATGGCTAGACGAGAAACGAAGTCGAGGACAGGTTCCGAATTCAAGGCCACTAGATATATTAGAGAGCCAGAGAAGATACGAGGCAAGGCGTTCGTAAGGAGATACCAATACTGAGCAGTGAGATGAGAGTGGGTGAGCGTTTAGCTATGTCTGGATGTGGAGGGTGGGGCAACCAGTGAGCCGTCCTGATTGGCTAATGGGTCTGATCTGCGGCCTTTACAGGGGTTGCCTCCAGCTGCTGCTTGACTGGGGCGAGACCGTTGGTGTGGAGGAGCTCCGAAACACAGCGGGTGTGACAAGCAGGACAGAAACAGACAATACAAGATCACATGAAGAGGGAAAAGGGAAAGAAGAAGAGGAGAAGCAGGGAGAAGAGATAGGAGTCCGGAGGATCTGGGACATGAAGCTTGTGCCAGGCGAGAGCCCTTACTTCTTGATCATCCAAACCAAACCCGACTGGAGCGAAGTATTCGAACCTTGTTAGAGAGAGCGTGCTTTTCTGTGTGTTTAGGGAACTTGGGTTTTCTTGGTAAAAGATACCCCAGTTAGAAACTGAGTCTTTCCTGCTTAGGGTGCATTTTTATGGATAGGGAGATAGGCTCCCATTTATTTTGTGGCATCTGGGGTACAGAGAGACAGATTTAACTGTAGGTTGCACTGTATTTAGTTAGAAGGCAGCTTATCTCTTATGTGGCCTCTGTAGGCATTAAGAGTTTAATCCTTAGTAGCAGTCTGAGGTTTTCTGGGTGACCAGAATGTAAGGCCTCTGAAACACCTTTTTTGTAAATACGGTACAAAAAGTAACACGTGTTGTATGTTGTGTGCAGTGTAGTTTGTGTTGTGTAATAAATATTTGTTTAACCAAGCGTGTCTGGATTATTACTCCTCTCAACAAAGCTGTGCCAGAAAGTAAAGAATTAATGTGCCTCTAATTATACCAGCCGCTCGGGGTATATTGCTAGAAAATCACTTACAAGCTGGGTGTTATGAATAATTATTTCACTGATTGACTAAACTACTCGGTCAATTCTTGATTTTTACCATTTTGGTAACCCCTCATTTCTTTTCTAAATCGAACACTATTCACACGACTACAAATGTACCACGGTGCTCTATTAAGGAAGTGAAATTGTGCATTCACAACGGTGAATGTCCAGGACAAATACTGTATGTCTCTTTTGTCTTTTTCAGAAACCGGAGAAACAAACAAGCCATCGTATATATATTGTGTCTTGAAGCAGCACATGGCCCTGCTTTGTAATCAACACTGATTAAAGTGATTGCAAGCTGCAAGTCATTTAATTGCTGTTCTTGCTGATTATGTTGTGAGTGGTAGACCCGTGGCTAGCACTGATGTGATTATATGCACCTGCTTCAGTTTCTCCTGAAATCAAGCCTCCCCTACATATGCTTAACCTTATGTTCCTGTTCATCACTGAAACTAACAAGGTGCAGCTACATTTACATAGGGACTGATGTGTCCTTTCAGCTGCACTTGCTCATTAAACAAGTAACAGCCATGCTCTCTATCCCCCGATGAACAGAAGAGTGTGACTTCCCATGGTATGTACTCTATTCGGAGACCTGAGAATAGTCTCTTTTACTATTATTTACCAAAAGGAGGCTCCTCAATCAATTTAGTCCTCCTGCTTTTAATAGCTAATTGATATATGGATCCTATCCAGCCATTTCTTTAAAGGGGGTATGAACTTCAACAGCATGGTGGAGCTGCTTGTTGCAGACTCCCACTGACCTTTGTGTAAAGGTCCATCTCCTGTTCTGCCTTTTCCAAGCACTTCCCCATACTATCCACTTGTGTTCTCTGGGTCATGTTTCACTGTTGATTTTGAGTACTTGACTATTCCAGTGTCTTCAGAAATTGAAGTCTCCACCTAGCCTACTCTACTCCAGACTAAAAACATGCGGTCCTTTAACTAGCCAGTGAATGATATTTCATTTAATGTGGGAATGTGTCCGGTTGCTCTTATCTGGACTGATTTCACAGCAGAAATATCTTTTTTGTAAGATGGTGACTAAAATAAGATCCTGTTACTGAATTGTACAATTATAAAGCACCCTCCTATGCTTTATAGGATGTTTTATCCTTTATATAAAATCTGTGGTTTTAATAATATAATATAATGTTGTAAGCCTTTTTATTGTGTATTTTCAGTGTCTACAAGAATACAATTATACCTTGACATGAACACCCAAATCGATTTGATAAGGAGCATCTTCAAATTCAGTGCAATTTCTTTATAGAATTACACAGTTCGTTTTTGCTACCTGCATTCATCAGTGTGCACTTGTTTTCCTTCAATGTCATCTGCGAAGTGTTTGTCTAGTCCTGAATTCAATCTTGGCCCTTTTTCAGTGTCTTCAGAAAGAAAGTATGGAAACAAGCCACACAGCTGCGTTATTGAAGTTGATATCCTGACTTCTTCCAAGAGATGGCTAGATGAAACCCTCATATCATTTAACTACTGACAACGAAACAGGCCAGATAGAAATGACATCCTATTCTTTTGTAGCCACTCTATGGTTCAACAGTGTTTGCTAATCCTTATATTTTGCTGATAGCTGTGAACCCGAGTAGTGTTCTAACTCCATGTACATTAGAATACAGATTATATTGATATAAATCAGGGAAAGTAGTGTACAGTAACTAAGGTACTCCTTAATATCACCCCACATTTAGCATATATACCTTAAAACCTCTTAGTTAAGGGGATGGATTCAAATGGGTAAAACCCATTTGAGATAGACTAAAGCCCAAAACAGAATATTACATTATTCATTGTTTCTACATATTTCTGCACACAGAGCACAGCTAAGTCAAAGTGATGATGGAATGACCGCCATAGATTCTCACTAACTAGGAAGAGCTAGTTTTATCTGACACGGATTCACTGTCATTTTGGAGCCTTATCACAGACTTTCATGCATGAACCTCCAGGAAAATTATGGTGTGACTTTTAGAAGTGGAAATGTCAATCCTAAAATTCAGACACTGCAACAGTCTTACATTTCGACTTCTGTCTGTGAAATTTAAGCCTTGAGATTATGGATGGGAGAACGTCCAGGACTGTAGACGCAGTAACAGAATAGCCTGACACCAGATCATACACTTCGTTCACCACATGATTATGTTTCTGAAATGCTGTGAAAAGCAAAGACAAATTACATCCATTATAAGCATCTTGCTCTCGACTAGGTTGTGGTGCCCGCTGGTTATAGGTCTGACGCATGAGGCAGGCAGCTTCATGTGTGCACCACCATGAAATAACAAATCCAAGAAAAAATAGGAAACACAGTTTAAATGTGCCATAGAACCATGAATCTGATCAGTGTTGCTGTGGCTCCAAAACGTGTTTAAAAAACGGTTTACCAATCATGACTGGTACTACTAAAAAACCAACAAGGAAAGCAGACCGGAAGGTAACATTAAAATGAGCAATTTAAAATAAATAGTATACGACAGTTAAATAATAATTCTATACAAACACCTATAGGATTGTCAGCTGTGTACAGTACCTGCTAGTGAACTGCACTTAATTCAAAATATTACTTTTGGAGAATAGGGCATACAACATCATTTGTAATTCAAGAAAATGGGACTTTTTGAATACTTTGCAAGACTGTAAATGTGAAGCAGCTGGATACCCTTTCCGACACTGTAATTCAGAACATTTGTTTGTTGGAACATTTGTTGGTTTGCTTGGTGTTTCGAGAAACACTGAAAACAACACACAGAAGCCACAGGAGGCTCATACCATTTGCAGTGCTGGGTAAAAGTGCCTCTTAAAATTTAGAGCTTGGACAATAACTGCAACAAAGCAAACAGCCATACTTCTGAGACTGGCTCGGAGTTTCACGGTCATTTTAAGGCATCCCAGAAGACACCTTTAGCAGGATGGTACTGACTCTGTACCACTCTGGCGTAAGTCTTTTTTTTTACATCATGCTTCGTGGCTTTGTTGCTAGGCAACCCCTTTGCTGCTCGGGGGAAAGGAAGTGGAGAGAAAGAGAGCCGTGCTAGGTTGTCAGGTAGATAATTGGATCTCAGTGTGCGTTAAAAAAAAGTGCTGTCACAGAAATCACTTTTCCTTACAACTGTTGTTGTACCTCAGGGCTCACTAAGCACCACGAATTAGATAGATATTTTGACACTGACAGCCGATCTTGATCAAGTATACAGCACCGTGAACGTTCACTGTCACTCGTAGACTCATTTTGCTTTCCAAAAACAACAACAAAAAAAGGCAGCCTTCATTCTACCCAGCCCCTTGAACAAAGTCCTGCTTAACTAGCTTATTTTCTGGAAGAGGGGTGCAAGACATGAGATATATCAGTGCCCATCTGACAAGGAGCCATTAGGAATGACAGAGCAAAAAGAAACAATATGTGAAATTATCATTCAGATCACCTCACTTCCCATGCAGAGCCCTCTCCTTTCAAGTTCTTGAAACCAGCAGTGATTTTAATGTGGTCGAGCTGAGGAAGTTCACTGTTGGGTCACATATTTGGAATAAATGTTATTGCCAACAAGGTCTAACTGGTGGTTCCCAGCAGGGATCAGTACAGACTGAAGGTACTGCAAGGAAAAGGAAAACCTAAGATGCTCTTCACTGAGGAATATTCATGCACACCGTCTGTTTGTTAACCGCCTACGCAACACTAAAACATTTTTAATTAAGAACGGAAGAGCAAAAACCCATTAGTTATTGGAAATACCAACACTACATGTAATCTAATACCTCCTCCATCCGCGGAGAGAGATATTCATTAATAATAAAAAAAAACAAGTTTGACTTTGTTGAAACAGGAGGCTCATGAGGGTATTTTACCTGACGCCTGGAAAACACATCTCTGTTGCTGCTTGAAACCCAGGAAAATCTAGTGTCTGATATTAAGCAGGGCCAGATTTTGGTGTTTGTAGGACCTAGGCACTTTCACTCCGTAATGTGCAGAAAGAGGTGTCAACACCAATTGAATTCTGTTGATTGACATGATGCACTTTAAACTATTCCAATACTAAACCAAGTGATTGATGGAGCAAGTCGAGCAACAATCACTTCGATACTAGTTTCTAGAACAGCCGCTAGATAGTGTATGATTATTGATTTGGAGCACCTAGAGTTGATCGCAAGCATGTTGTTTCAACTCGTTTTTCGTTAGTCACTTATGTTTCTCTCTTTTGTAGGCCCTAGACACTGTGCCTACAGTGCCTAATTGGAAATCCAGCCATTGATATTATGCTGAGAGTGTAGCAGGAGACAGGATCCCTTTCGGACTACAGTGTGCTCACTCCTCTCTGAAACTAAGCCACAGGAATGAAAGGCTATGGATTAATAGGACAACATACAGACTTTCTTCTCCACACATCCTTTTCCGAATTTCCTTAACCTTTACATATGGCTACTCAATTTCTAACGTCTTTAGTTTTTATGTTCTTAAGTTCTTTTTGTAATTCATCCCATTCTGACTGAAAGAGGAAGAGAAATGGGAGAAGCAGGAGGGATTTAACCAAGTTTAATCTAAATTTTGGCAAGCGATAAAAGTGCAGAAATGAAAAGTCAACGTATTTGATTAGATGTGCTTTCTGTACGAGGCCCAAAGTTAACATAAGGATGGAAAATGAAAAAGCATTTTTTTTAAACAAATCCTATTAAAGCATTAAGATTTAAGCCCATTAAACCTTAAGCAGAGTCCACATTACTACAGTCGCCTTTTGTTCTTGTTGCAAAATGGTTTGTATTTCTCTTCAATGAATGTTCACTCAATGTTTTCTCCTTGCTTTCTGGTATTATTAGATTTTTCTACATTTCTGATCTGCCTTTTATAAAAGTGCTAATATGTATATGGGTTTGAGGAGGGAGCTGCGTAGGCATATGTTGGCTGCAAAGAGAGCTCAGGTTCGTTTTAAGATGAAAAGTCAAAAGAAAGAAAAAGTCATGTTTCAGCTGTGAAACTTTCTTCAGGTGGGGGGTAGTGAAAAAGGAGACACAGACAGGAGAGCGATGGACAGTGCATGTACTGTATGAACATCTCTGAATGAATGGACAGATAGGGGATACCTGTGAAAAGCTGAGCTTTGATAAAGAATGGAGAGGTCCTGAAAATAAATTAGTCTCAGACAGAGAATGGGGAAGGCATGATCGATGTTTCAGGATCACCTTGGCTTCCGATACTTTTCTGGAATCCCCTTAGAAGGATGCAGTCGGTTGAGTGAAATCATAGCTGGGAGAGGTGAAATGGGGAATTCTACAGACCTGTGATCTTCACTGGTCTGTCGTGTTCCCTGAAATGGTGGGCCACCCTTCTTCCTGTCTCACTCCTAATAACTGGCAGGACATTTCCTGCTAGAGATACAATAAAACATTTCTTGATAAACATTGCTTATTCTGAAATAACCACAGGGGCCATGAACAGTGTATATAGTAAATACTGTATATTGCATTGTATTCTATATATACACATCTTGTTTTACAGCTAGCTTATATATCTATTCTATATGTCTAAGATCTAGAAAATCATTTAATCTCAAATCTCAAAAGCATTTAAAAGATTAAAGCCCACTGACTGTTATGCAGTCATCTAACTTTGATCTTTTTCCTGTGGATGACTATTTCACAGATCCCGAATGTCTCTGTGAAAGTGCTGTGATAATGCCAGAAATGTATGCATACCCTGTGTAGTCAGCAGTTTTGCAAAGTCTGATGAGCAATCGATTTTATTCCCTTGAAAAGGGGAAATACTGGAGGCTACTGGCTCAGGCTTCTCGATCATAAACCAGCCATTTATGTGGCATGAAGGCCTCTGGTTTAATAGGATAAGCTTCCTGTTATTTAGAAATCTCCAATATAACTGACCTCAATATGTGTCTGTGGCTCAAAATTCAGCTGATCATTCTTAACAATAAAACTGGTATGATTTAAAAGCTAAAGAACAATGCCAAAATATTTCAGATTTCCAAAGACTTAGCAGTGCACTGCATTTTGTGAAAATTGACAAAGTATTCTGGTGATCTTTGTGTAACTATTGTCTCTCTACTTACTATACTTTTTTGCAAATGGATGACAGAGAAGCAGGCGAATTTCCATTTCTGTTTAGAAAATGATAAAGTGGAAATGTGAAGGGAAAACAGAATTAGAGAGAGAAAAAACGCTCTGAGCAGCTGCCAATAACAGAATCATAGCTGAATGCAAGAGCACACAGATCATCAAAGCTAAATGCAATGCATTTTAGGCCATTGCTTACTGATTACATAGATAAGTAGACAGATTAATCTTTTCTGTGTTAACCAGAGCCAGAATGCTGACACTGTTGACAATTTCACACTACACTCTAAACAATGCAAGCAATAAATATAAAACACAGGAAGAAGGATAACATGAATTCCTGCAATGCTTGTAGATTCATTAATACACAGTGCTCATTTTAAATCCAGTTCAGAAGGATTAGAATCTTGGCATGGGAAGATACGTGACACAAATACATCTTGAAAACTGCTGTTTCAAGCAACAAACAAGCAGTATGATAATTAATGACTGAAGAAATACTGTGCCTAAGCTGAATTTCTGTCTTTTCAACATAAGTGATGGAAAGACTAATTTTGTAATCTCTTTTATTTGATCAGATTCATCCAGGTTTCGGAGTGATATAACGTATTTAAATACCCAAGCAGTTCAGCCCTCTTCTTCACTGAAGTTAGTACTGTACAAGGCTAGGGATGTACTGCTGTTATTTGGAGTGTTCAAGTGGTATTTCTTGATGAGCAATTCCAAACCCAGATTACATCTGCTGCAGAAATGTCATCTTCAGCCATTCAGCTGTAACCTCAATTCTGTTTTCCTTGCCCTTGCGGGTTCCACTGCCGACGCTTCATCCAAAACGAAGCAAACATTTTCAAATCAGAAAAAGAAAGAAGCAAAAAGAAAAATTAAATCGTCCGAAAACCAGACCACAGCACCCCTGGAAAAGTCATGGTTTCTTGTTGTAGATGAACAGCAGTTTATTCCCAGGCAGGCATCTGGGTTATCTGGGTTATCTCCCAGCAATCACTTTTTCAGGTCCAGCAGCAGTGAAATATGACATTTCTAGCGCCGAGACGTGTATTTGGTAGGCCATATATAATGCAGGCATGGTCCAGAGACGGTGGATAACACTGCCACACCAAAAGACCAGATCTGCTACCACAAGTGAATGGTATACAACACCAGTGACCAGTCCAACTCTACTCTGACCAGAAGGATGCAGTTCTGATCACTAGTAGGTCCTGAGCCACATAGCACCACTCTTTAGCAAGCAGACAATTCCACTGTGCATCAAGACTAGGTCTTTTGCCCCTGTAGGGTCTCACGCTGTCTGGCTTTCCGAGAGGATGATGTCACTTCTGTAACAGGCTCATGCATGAGTCCGCCTACACAATATCCTTTGTGAGTGTTTAGTTACATGATACTTTTGTGGTTTTTCACAAAGTACGCTTGACTGATTTTAAGATTGGTTAAAGCATGCATTTACTCTGGTTTGTCTTCATCTCCTCTCATGACCTTCCACAATGTTACCATTATTTTGCTATTCTTCACTTCCCTTTACTCTTCTTAAACCTTAGCATGCCACAGTGAACTTCGATGAGTGAAAAGGTTTCTCTGCTCAGAAGACGGCTTTTGCCTTCTTTAATAGGCTCCACCTCATCTAAGTTTCTGGCCGATCGGGTCCATCACAAAGGTTCAGCACAGTAGTTTCCAGGCTGGGGATAGACCACAGCCATGACTGGGGTTACTCTTTGAATTCAACCTTTACATTTCATGAGTGTCAGACCCAGCAAGACTCTCCATGAGAGGTGTAATAAATCATACTGTTCACAAATCTCTCATGCATTGATGCTGGGATTTAAAGTGCGATAGAAAATATCGCCTCTATCTTATTCATTTCTGAGGCATGGTTGCTTCTTCTTCAAGCCTGTTTTTATTCCCTGAATGTTTTTATTTTTGCACCGTTCTCCTTTGGTATCGATAATTATGATAATCAATCAGGAGATCATTTTGCAGGGATGCCAAAAGCACAGCACATAGAGACTTACAGCAGATACTTTGCTAAAGGATACCAACGACAGATTTTGTGGTTTCATCCTCTTTGGTGAATGTCTGCTGTATGCATTTTTAAACATTGGTTTTCTACGTTTTAGGTCATGGTTCTGGGAGGTAACCAAATCGAATCACAAGCAATGCCAAACTAATAACAGTCTTGGCACAGAGAGTTTTGAGAGTTGGCACAGCTTTTGTCCTGCCAGACTACTGCAATGAATTGTATCAAAGATGGTACATCATATCTCATTATCTGGTCTCATGACTAGAATTAGACTAACTGAGAGCCATAACCAATTAGAAGTTGTATTGCAATTTTGCCATGCTGTAAAACTCTAATGTTCTCCCAACAATTCAACCTGTGGCACTCCTTGTCCGAAAAGAAATGTTTGTATCATTACCTACTACACTTTTGGCCACAGAGACCACACATTCTTTTTTAAAACATTTTCATGAATTAAGCCATCCCATGAGTACAGCATGAGATCTGACTAGCTTCTGGATAATTTCAATGATTGTTCCAATGAAAATTGAGTGAAGGAAAAGTACAGTACGTTTCTAACACAATGAAACAGTACCTATATTATTTCTTTTGTTATATGTGATGATATAATCAGAGGTTTCAAATTCAGTTCCCTGTGTGCCACGGTGTCTTCTGGCTGTCATTTGGCTCAAACCCTCAATTACTTAATTGATCTAATTTTGATGAGCTGGAGAACTACCCAAACTGTTCTCTAAGTAATTGCGCCTTGAACCGAGCCCATCTTTTAAATCACAGCTATTAAAGACCTTGAAACAACTGAACAAAGACATACAAGGTGCTTGTAAAGATAGCTGGCTTGTTTGATCAATTCGATCTTAAAAAGAGCTTTGGAGCAGAAACAAAGTAGCACTTTTCACATGGAGATCCCCTTCCTATGCACAAGATCAGCTACAGTATGTGTGAGAACCATGTTGTGTACAACGGATCATTCTCTGCTGCACACAGGTGATGACAGAGCCAACTAATGTTGACAACGGAAGAAGGCTCCACGGCCGAAACGTTGTGTTCTCTTTCTTCTTTTTTTCAGCATGGAATAAACCTATTACTTGTTCCTTTGCAGCCTACGCATGCTGACGCAGCTACCCACCTGAACAACTAATGTAGACTACCACTGGGCACAGGAACATTTTTCCAGCAGTATCGAAATCCACTGGTGCACCATGCAAACATTACAAGTACTCTACAGATCATGTATTTTTGTTCTGCATGCAGTTATACAGTATGTAGTGTATACCTTGCTCCTTTTCTTGATGTAGTCTTCCATGATGCTCAACTCTACCTTCAAAATCATTTTAAAATATAACAACTGCACTGGCCCTCTTTAAGCATAATTCACCACTTTCCACAACTTATATGGAATGACATTATCTGGAGCTATCTTTTCAGTTCTTATGCAAAAATGAAACTGCACTGGCAACTTTCACTATTGACGGACAAAGACAAGAAATCAGATATTCAGTAAAGGCAGAATTGCCAGTGGCATACACAACCAAATTAATACATTTTTCTTTCTCATCTACTCACCCACAGCAGGGAATTTGCTTCATAAAACTTTGCAGTGACTTGCGAGGACTTTCTTATCAAGACATCTGCTTGGGCTTCTGTTCAACAGCTAGTGCGCACACTTTCACAAAAAACCTGTTTAATTAGAAACTATAATCAAGGCAGAATAAATATCATAGCAACGCTGTGTATGAGCACAGATGAAAACCGAAATGACCAGAATGGCCAAGCACTGTTGTGAGCGAACAGCAGATTGTTGAGGAAGATTAGAAAAGGCAGGACATAAATATTTAAATATTTGCATGGTACATGCTCGCTTCGTACTTGGTGCTGTTTTGGCTTATGAGCACTGTTGTTCACCTGAAAGCTTTAACGAAAAATAATTGAAAGCTCAGGAGAGAGAAACAATATAATATCGCTTAAGCCATAAACAATTGGAGATTTTCAGACCATAGTTGTGCTGCAGCTCACCTAATAAGTTACCAGAGGTGTGGCTTCATTGCACAAAATACATATTTAAAACATTAACAACAGGAATCCTTGGTAACACTTTACAAAAGGAAACTGTCCATGATTAATTCATAAAAGAATAGTGGAAGGTATCTGAGTAGCTCACAAATACATCATGCCATAAAAGAGTATGTCATATTACCTCAGCAGGAAATGAATTACTATGATATGGATAAGATATAAAGTGATCTCTTGACAAACCCTTCATTTTCAATAGGAATTCCATAAGAACATAAGAATAGTTACGTACGGTATGAGCACAGGCTGTTTAGTGGTTAGCAGCTAATTGATTCCAGGGTTTCTCGTAGTGATGGAGAATGACTGTTTCTGACCAGAAGGGGGCTCTTTAATAACAGCAAAGAGCCAATTCCTGCATCATTTCTTCAATCAGGATTTTTTCTTCTGCTAGTTGTCATGATGCTCTAAGAGACATTGTGTTTTTTCGAGTCGCAATTTCAGATATATCATTAAACCCTGCAGTAGCAGGGGTTGGACACCGTGGATGAGGTAGGGGATTTCATTTGAAACCGATAACTTTTTTTTTTTGTCGTCACCGAAAGAGCAATTTCGCTCCCCTGTCTAAAGACAAGGGGTAGAAGGTGCAGACAAAAAAAAAAAACAATATCGGGTCAGTTCACAGCACAAGATGATGAAGGCTTTTGTCACTGGTTTGAGAATGAATGCCTGTCATTACGGGTCTGGAATTATCTTCTGGAAGGAGCCATCAATTTAAAATGAAATGTCACGCCAGGCAACTCCTTCTAATGGAACCTGAAATTAATCCTTTCAGATATTGACTATATATAGTGTCTCTTACATACATTGGCCTTTTTTTTACTCTAATCAAAACGATGGCCTGTAAAATTCTCTAAAAACACCTCTATCTATAATTTCCTGTGCCTCAGGGCACGCACTATAAAAACTGAGCATAACAATGCAGAATGTACTGCAGGGCTCAAGGGGATTTTATTTAAATACCAAAAAAAAAACTCAGGCTGAATGCAAAAAAATAAAAAAGGGACAGATTTCACATCAGTAGCCAGTCAGATATTAATAGACATCACAATTTCCATTACAATGAAATAACTTTAAAGAACTTTCTGCCAGTATAATAGTTTCTATTACACTACAAGTCTGCTGTAAAAGAAAGCATTACAATATTCAATTTGTGTTCTCTGGTATCATTTGTAGAATTTTTTTTCTCGTGTCTGTTGTATCTGTAAAACAAAAAAACGAGCTGCAGAAATGTCATTTCAAAGGCACTGTAACCAGATTTCCACAATACCGGCACCATATAAAACAAGCCTACTTAGGAGACAGAAAGACTTCAAACGGGGCTTTTTCAAATGGCAAAATCCTTCAAGTTAGCTTGGAAAAGAATGACACATCTCTGAGTCACAGAAAGAAAGAATCATCTGTCTTGTTTTTAAGTAGTAACATCCGAAGGTGATTATTCTAACAACAAAAGATGTTCATATTCCAGAAATTATTAATGAAAATTAACATTGGTATTTATAGAGACATCTTTGTGCCTGAAACTGCCAAAGATAAAGAATCCATTCCTTTCCCAGAGCTTTGGTATTTAAAGCACTACCCCAAAGAAAAAGTTATTTAAAGCACTTTTTAGTTCAGAGTATATTCAGAGCTTTAATTCATATGAACAAGGCATTCTGTATGCCAGTATGAGTGTTTGGTCAGAGTGTAGCCGGATATATCATCACATAGCCTGGTATGTCATCAAGTAACTGTGACCAAAACTTCACAAACGGTCAAACAAAGGTCAAGGAGGGTGAGTCACGGTCAGTCCTGTTGCTGTGCAGTACTGGCTATTTTTACAGCTGGAGTTCCATTTCACTCCACCACACAGAGCCAGTTGTTTTTTGGGCACTGTGTGGTCTGTCAAAGGAGAGCAAGGCCTTGACAAGATGCAGATTGTCTTCAGTCCTCCCACCTTCGCTTCAACTGCTTAGCAATTGGTGATTACAAACCGTGGAAAAAGCAAAATCAGGAGAAAGCTTTATTCATCAGCAGGAAACCTATAAATAACTGTCCGGGCCAGAAAGAGGTGGATTCGAATGTACACAAATTACACAGTGGTAAATGAAAAAAAGAATGCTGTCTCTGAAACTTGGTTTCACATAAATAGGAGAAAGAATAATTAAGTGCACTTGACAGGCTGGGTCTGTATATCTCTCATATAGATGGGTCTATATGTCATATGATTAATAATGTCTGGGCATAAAATTATTCTTGTGTATAAAGACGTCAGTGAGTATAATGCCTTCCTAGTTTCCAGCCTAGACATAATTACTTTGCTCTCGCGCCGCGTACTAGAGAGAGGCAATAAAGCTGATGGTTTTGTAAAAGCTGTGTGCTCTGGAGTTAGCTTCGACGTCCATTTCATTTTCAAAGTGCTGTGTTGTGGCTGAAGACCGGCACGGCAAAACTATTTTTTTAAACTGAAAGCTCTAGGGGTTCCAGTTATGACGTCTTCCAAAATTAAAATTAAAAATGTTAACATTAACATTAAAACTGTCAATTAAAACCGCATGGCATACAAGGTGCTAGGTTTAAGAAAAAACCTGCATTTGTATTTTATGGAAGCATTTCAGCTTGAAGCATGTTTACTTGTTGTGTTGAAGAATTGAGATTATATAATGAAACATCAGTGGTGTACATGGAGGATACTGGGAAAACATAACCTTTCAAAATGAGTTTCAGGAAAACGGAACTACTGCTTTCTTAATTTTTCTTCTGTCAATGCACCTTCTAAAACACTGAGGCCATGCTTTTTGATAGACTATCATCATCAACGGTTCAGTCAGGGGAATTGATACGTATGAAGCTAGCACAACGTTTTACAAAAATGCAAAAGATTTTGGAAATTTCCAAACAAAGAGAATGTAACAATGGTTATCCAAAAGTGGACAGTGAGTGAATTTGATAAAAAAGAAGACCATTCTGAATGCATAAGAGACCTACATTACAGTTGCACATAGAAGAGATTTTTCCAGCTTCTAATATGCAAAATGTCTATCTTACATCCTCTTGCTTGTCATATTAGACACCTGAGAGTAATCACAGAGGAAGAACGTCATTTAAAAGAAATGAGACTCTGCATGAGTGTAAAACACAGATTTGAGGAGGAATTAGACAGGAAATGGGTGTGCCGGTTGACCGTACTGCTGTGCAAATTGTTTAACCAGTTGTCTGTCCTGCTGAGAGTTGATTTGGCAGAGCCACAAGAGACCGCGGGAATGGGGACAGAAATGAAGCTCTTGACAGTAGATTTTAAACTGCTGGCAAAAAGTGTAGAAATTCACATTTCTGGCCTCACTTTTTTTCTAATGGGTTTCTAACTGTTTGTTGTTTTTGTTACCAGAACCAAGATGCAGTTACATTATCTGGGAAAGCACCAATCCACTGATCCCCCCAAAAATCCAGAAATGAGCTTTTGGAAATGAGCTTTAGCAAGGAAATTATCAGATTTTTTTAAATGATCTCCTGTATCTAAACATGATCATCCAGAACAGTCTTGTCCTGAAGGAAGTGGAAAGTTGTGCTGGAAGATGCATTTATGAGCACCTCCTGAACGACCTTGTGTCACATATGTGGGATCCGTCCACAGATGGGATTTCAATCTGTCATCTCTCAGCCCCTGAAGCCACATCACACAGCCTTGCAAAACGACTTTCACTGAGCCAAAGGATTGGTCACGCGACACAGCAGGTTTGCAATGTCTTTCAGGCTCTAACGGAGAGGGGTTACCTCATCACAGCAGCCTCTACTTCAAGAAGTAGGGAGCTGTGTCAGCATGCGTAGGCTGCAAAGGAACAAGGAAAGATTTATTCCATGCTGAAAAGCGAAGAAAAGAAACACAACATTTCAGCTGTGGATTCTTCTTCGGGTGCTGACACTCGAGTGCCAGACACCTTCAGGGTCCACAGCTGAAATGTTGTGTTTCTTTTCTCCTGTTTTCAGCATGGAGCAAACCTCAACTTAAAGAATCCTGCCAGAATTGAATAGTTAGCTTAAAAGGGCCCTTTCCAGTCTTTTTACTATTTACCGGATCACTGAGGGCAGAAAACAGGGAGAACTTTTTTGCTTAAAGGGTTGTGGTGCAATGTGGTGCCCAGCCACACTGGTGAAGGGCTTTGAGGAATGTTTTCAAGAAACAGTTGGATGAATTCCGATCAATAAGCCATTACAGTAGCAACTCCATGAACTAGATGAGCTGTAAGGCCTGTGGCTCATGTTTGTAGCCTTTCCAGTGCTCTTGGTGTTGAGGAACATCCAGGCAAAGGTCCAGGCTCAGGGTCCAGAAGTGATGCAGAATGAACACTTTGGTTTTCTGGTTTTAATAACTAAAATGAACCCAGCTAATTATTCTGGGCCCTCCTTAATTCAGCATATTTCTGAATTTGAGTTAGAGGATACTTGGCACTTATAGAGTCTGAGCATCACAGAATATCAGACTTCATCATACTGCTCTCTTTTCCATACATCCTTTTTCAAGATATTTTCCTGATCAATAACTCTTTTATATCAAGAATATCAGGTATGATGATGCACCTAATCGCTTTATCAGACCGTGCACCTGTGAGGTTTAAAATTCCTGTTAATAATCTTCTGAATAAATTCTTAACTCGTGTGGCACTGAGGAACACTGATGGACTCGGCCCCTGTGAACTCACGGGACCTAAAAATGACAACTGTTCAGTCAGTTCCTCGCACTTAAACTGCTAACGTGTAGGTTGTAGTGTCCTGCCTGTATAAAAACAATCCAGCCTCAAAAAAATAGATATGGTACAAAGGAAGTGTTATCTTGCTAAGAAGGGCACTTCTGTGCTCTTCTTCCTTGATTTTCTCTAAAAAGGAGATTTTCCCTTTCTGTATCCCCATTGGATATATGTGATTTTCAGGTTGATCTAACACATTGAATGTAAATCCTTGTTGAACGTAAAACAGCTTAAATTACCTCATCACCTGTATCCAATCAACTCTCTCACTAATGAAGTGATTTAGTGCTGATGCAACAGTCAGACTCACTCCAGTGTATCACAGCCAGTCTTAAAAGATTAATTAATCTAAATGATGCCTAAAACATTTAATTGCTATCCAAAACACAAATGTTTCATTTATTGATGCTCACTTTAGTTCAGATCTCAGATTAAAACTGTGGATTCTTCATGCATTCCCATGTGGAAGTTGAAAGGAAAGGTAAATGTTCCCAGCACACTTGGGTAATTTATGTTATATTGCTGAGACAGTGCCTGTAAACACAAAGTACACTGCATTAAATTTTGCTTTCACGTTATAACATGATGGTTTGATGACAGAACTGAGTTGTGGCAGGCGCCTATTATAAATTCCCTATTCGCAGAACGCTTTAACAGCTTGGCGAGGCCCGTGCATTTAAATAGGAGACAGGGAAAAGAAAATCAGCACACATCCATATTAATATGGAACTTGAAAAAAAAGGTCAGATCCAAGAAAGTTAAATGCAATGATTCAAAAATAAATTAACTGCGCAGCCTGAAAAATCCTGCTATGTTGAAATGCGTTGCCACAAATCATAACAGACAATGTGTCTTGGTCAGCCTTGTAATGTTACACCTACACTGTCGCAACAGGAATCCTTGTTCATCTTTAATCCCATTTGATTAAGAGGTGTTTATGTCATTAATGGCCTTGTTATTCCTGGGTAATGAGTTTAATAAACAAGGAAGGAACCGGCTGATGGTAATATGGTTGTAATGGGTGCAAGGCTCAGTTTAAAGGTTTACTGGGAAGGATGCAGCCTGTGCAGCCTTATCTAACAGCTAATATCATTCTGCTGGAGGAAATCCAGTATAAGATAAACCAGTAGCCCCCAGGCTCATTGCTGGAACTAGATCGGATTTCACTTTCCAATCTGATGGTTTAGTGGGAGCAGCTCAAGCCTGACAATCTGTCTGCTTTGAAAGAGGCATGTCTGCAGGGCCTGAGAGCTGCCTGATCTGTTTTATTTCATGAAGGTTACAAGGCAGCCCTGGAAACAGCTAAGGAAGAGAAACTAATTCTATGTTGAGCGCCATAAAGCAGTTAACCGCAATGATCTTTAGAAAGGAACACCGTGGTATCCCTTTTTTCTGCTCTATTCCATTAATGACATCAAAGGTTGGTTCATCTTTGGAACATTTCATGATACCAGCGCTGTTAAACCCCAGCTACATAGATGCACATCTAAAATCTATTGTATGAAGGGGAATGGCATTCTGGCACAGCAATCATGTAGCTCCTCTGTCTCGTAGTTCCTGAGTACTGGCCTGGGGTGCTTTCTGTGTGAACTTGGCAGATTCTCTCGCGTGTGTTGCTGTGAGAATTCCCCAGGTGCTCCAGTATCCTCCTATCCTCCAAAAAAATGCTGGATGGGTTAATGGGTATCTATAAATGACACATGTGTGTGGGCATGTGTGCCCCACAATGGATTGGCTTCCAGTCCATACATATTCCCGTTGTGTGCCCTATGATGCTGGGAAAGTCTCTGGGTTGCCAAGAAGAAGTGGTTTTCTGATAACAAATGGCTGAATGCATTCAGTTGATATGTACTCAATGGGCAGCTTTTATAGTTTTTGTATTAGACATCTCCAAAGATCCTCAAATATGCACACAGTTCTGTTTTTTACATTTGTAAATTGCACTGGAAAGATAAGATTGCCATGGATCGAAATGTCTGTTTTTTTTATATATATAGTGACACTAATCCTAAATCGATGTATGACGGATGGTAGCGCAATCCTGAAAGTCCAATTCCACTGTTGTTATTGCTTGTTTGCTTGTTTTTTTTTTGGAGAATAGTGTGCTTAACCTCCCCAAAACAATCATGCAACAGAGCCAATATGTTTCTGGATGGTAACCAAGAGATTTGTTAGACTGCGGTGCTCATCTCAGATTGGACTGAAAGTCAATAGGTTTCTCTTCACGATAACTGCCAGCTGTGATACTTTGCTTATCGGCTCACATGCAGGAGGGGAGCCGGGGGAAGAGGATAGGTGCCAGTCAGTGTAAGAAAAGAAGGGGGAACCAGCTTGTGTTGTGCTCCAGTATCGGCAGGCAGGCTGCAATAGCAGGAAGCAAGTAAAAGCTGAGGCAAGCTGCAGTCAGCTGTCAGCAACTTGGATCCTGGCTGCCTTCGATATGACCTGGGAATATCTGTCTGGACCAACTCAAGACTGGGAATGTGCATCACAGACTGTCTGTGTAATATATAACGTGGTACCACATAACACCTCTACCTTTTTTCAAATGTATTGTGTTCTGTATTGTGATTCTGGATATTTTTTCCTCCTCCATGTTCAAATGGTTGCCGGTACTCCCAGCCATCTTTATTTCCAGGGGTGAAAACCATGTATACAGTGAAAAGGCTCTCCGATATCATTTATATATCAAGGATATACCTAATCCTCTGTGCAAATCAATACAAATGTGCCAAATAACAGAAGAATATGACAGTGCTGCACGATGCTCTGGTATAAAAAGGAATACATGAAAATGAACATAAGCATGTACCTGTACAGTTAAATTTACTGTATAAGTTACACAGGAGGATGTGATGAAGTGAGAGAGATGCAACGGGTA
Source organism: Lepisosteus oculatus (assembly GCF_040954835.1). NCBI lineage: Eukaryota > Metazoa > Chordata > Actinopteri > Semionotiformes > Lepisosteidae > Lepisosteus > Lepisosteus oculatus. The sequence goes on from NC_090718.1 coordinate 12,367,462, forward strand.
ATGCGATGGAAAATAATGTGCAGATTCTGAACTGAACCTTGGAGACAGTCTGAGAAGCTCTGAGAACGTTCTAGAGGTTTTAGCCTTCAGAGAATGTTCTAGAAGCTTTGGGTCTTGGAGTATGTTCTAAAAGCTTCAGCTTGTCCTGACGCTTCAAAATTGTAAATGGAGATGCCACAGATGAAGAGGAGGTGGTTATATATAAGAGTAGGAGACATTTCTCCGTGCACGGAATGGTGGGTGTCTAGCACAAACGGCCCAGCTACAGTGTTAAAGCTGACTCGCAAGCGTGTTGATGAACAAGCTGGATGAGATGTGAGGCTCAATAAAATGAAAACCAAATGAGCAAAATGTCTCACCCCCTCAGTCCTACACATTTCAAAGCACATTTGTCCTACATAATGTCAGGGGTGCTAAATGCCCAGTTCTCAGTGTGGGCTACCGTATATAACGCATGGCTTGAAAAACCTGAACAGCATCAAAGTAGTAAGCAATGACAGCAGGCCTCCCTACTTCTCTGTGGCAATCACTGTATGTTGATGTAGTGTCACACAAAACTGTCCACCACTGTGCTTGAATTCTTGGTACCTGAAAAACCTTTATAGTAGCATTATTGTTTCTCTGGAGTACTAACGGATCTGCAATCTGCATAAACAATAATAGATACCATCATAAAAATGAACACCTATTTCCAAATATAGAAGCATTGCATTTTCATTGATTTCACCACCAGCACTACCATAAATGCTAGAAGTGACTAGATCCTAAACATCTGGACCACTTCACTGGAAATTCCAGCTTTCTTGGAAAGCCATTTCAGACCAGCCATCGTGCCTCCCAGCTGGGGATAACGATGTTGTTTTAGAGAGCCTGCAAAAACCCACCGAAGATTTTCAATCTGGCTGAAAAATTAGCATGGATCATATTTGCGCTGTAAAGAAAAATGAAAGCAATTACAAAACAGCTGCAAGATGAAGTCACCCCTTCTGACTATAGAACTACAGCGGCAGCACCAGTCCATAATTATTTAGAAAACACAAGTGCCTGTCGTGGGTGTTTAGTAGAGCCTCAATTAGGCAGACGGGAGACTATCAAAAGACAATCAGCAACACTGAACCCTGTTATTACACCTGTGACATATTCTGTTTTCACCTGCGATGTCTCCCACTCTTCAGACACCTGTATCAGGCTCCAGCCTTCCACCACACTTGTATTTAATCAGATGGATTGACTGGGCATTCCTGAGCCAAGCTGCTGTGTAAACCGATTAAGTAATTTAAAACTGCACTCAGCTCGCGAAGAGTTAAAACAGACATGACTGCCTGTCACTTGACCTAATTTCAGCCGAGGCAGAGCAAGCTCATTTTGACCTAAGAAGCCTATTTGAGAGGTCCTAGTAACAGAGCAGGCAACTTTGCGATTCAGTGGAGTGTAGCTGGAGTCAACGTACCCTCTGAAGAAAAAGATCCTGAGAGATTTATTAGTCTCTGACAAAACCGAACAAAACCGCAAGGTACAACAGATAGGCGGATCCACGATGAACTGGAGAACCCTTTCCGATCCAAGGAGAAATCCTTCAGTGTTGAAACTGTACCAGCTGCCCTTTGGAGACAGATTTGAATTTCCACTTTGCTTTTAGTGAAACAATAAAAAGACTTCACAGATTGCTCTCAACCAGAGCAATCATCTGCAGTATTAATGATACTGTCACGCCCTCTGCAGCTAGATGGCGCTCCTACTCTGTCCTGTCCCTAGTTTCCTGTGCTTTGCTCTCCTTCCGGTGTCTCTCTCTCTGGGGCTATATATTTCCGGGTCCCTTATTTTCCTGGGCTCAGCATTCTGTCACGGATGTCTGAAAAAGGGACGAACCGTGGAATGGTAGGAGAGCGGAAAAAGACCCTATGCGTAGTGACGAGACGCAGGTTAGCCCGGGCTCAGCACTGACGTTCGGATGTCCTGAGACCCACCTAGCACCAGGTCGTCCCACGTCCGCTGCCTGAGGGCATTGGTTTCTATACGACTCCTGTACTGCTGAGCCTGGGCTAACCCCTGTCTCGCTGCTACGCATAGGGTCTATTTCCGCTCTCCTGCCATTCCACGGTTCGTCCCTTTGTCAGACATCCGTGACAGAATGCTGAGTCCAGGAGGATAAGGGACCCAGAAATATATAGCCCCAGAGAGAGAGACACCGGAAGGACAGCAAAGCACAGGAAACTAGGGACAGGACAGAGTAGGAGCGCCCTCTGGCTGCAGAGGGTGTGACAGATACGGCTATTAAATAAGTTCAAACTGGTATTTGGTTGTGCATGAAATCCTATTATTGTGCAACCAGATTTAAAAAAAAAATCTATTTCACAATTAAGTTCAGAAATCGGCACCTTTATACCTTTTTAGTGCTGGTCCACAGTCCCTCCCAACTAAAAAACTGTATTCACCCCACGCTGTATTCCTGAGATTTCTCAGTCTGATTGCTCACTGTGTCTTAGGTGCTAGAAAAGAGTAGCAGAGGCACAACACTGTGGAAATTCAGCTACAGTAAAAAATATAGTGGTCTTGAATTGTAAATGCTAACAGCAGGAGGTAAGTATCTCCTGACGTTTCAAATCTCCAAATTCAAATTTCTTGCTATAAAAAGCAAAAACTGCAGAGTTGAAAGTTAGGTTTCCTGTAAAAAATGCATGACAGCTAACTAGAAACAAATTTAACCAAATCCCATACCCACAAGAGAAAAATGACTTATAACAAGCAGGTTGTGTCAAGCATAATCATGCTATATTATTATTAAAAGTGGGAGGGGGGGATAGAAGGATGTCAGGTTTGCATTTCACATCTGAATTATGATGTCCTGATAGTACATGTACTTGTAGTTACAAAAGATATATAATACTATAGAATAACTATACATATACTGGAGAAACTGCTACTTTTCTCATGACAGCTAATAAGAAACTGAAGTTTAACAATTCCATTAAATGCTACCATGCTAAAATACCTAACCTATTTAATTTACCAATCCATTAATGAAAACATGCCAGGAAAACTTGATCATGCTCTTATTGTCATTTTTTGTAATTTAATTGATTAACTGCATCAGATATTCTTAATCTCATTTGATAAATTACAGAAAACAAACAAAATATCTGAAATGTGGAGAAACAGCCTTGTGATTCTTCCGGTCACAAATGCAATATTGCAGATTCCGTTCTGCTTATATGAGTTTCTACAGCATTTATATAAGATTATCAATTCATAAATACTGTAAGTGCTGAACTCCCAATGGAACAAATCAAAATAAAACAAAACAGCACTCCAATTTCAATCCTGAGACACAGCTTGATAAAGACTTCATTAGGTATTAAATAAATAAATTGTCAATACTAAACTCATTCCCAAGCCTCAACAAGATTTGCCGTGGAATATTTATCTGGGTGACCTCAACATTACAAATTAAAATCAGAGGACAGGGGGTAAACAAAAAAAAGGAGCTGGAAAATCCATTTAGGATTAAATATTAATCTTTTGAACGTGTCTTCTACTCCTTAAATTAACATTAAAAATAAATACAGTGGGTCTGTGCCATACTTACGGAAAGCATAATCCGTCTAATACTATTATTAAAAAAGATTGAAACTATTTCATACATAATTGACAAGACGTTACCCCTTGTGTTGTACGGACATTATTTCATAGCTCTCTGCTATTCTCTGCAAAACAAGCAAGACTGGGAATTAACACTGTAGGTGCTAAGACCAGTTGTAAAATCATCAATGCTAAATCATACTGTATCTTCCTAGATGCGGTGGCCCAGCACATGGTATTTAACAAGCAAAACATGTCACATTGAGTTAAAAGCTTCTACGATGGCACAGACGATGAACATAAAAAACGATGGCATAATATCATTTGCTGTTTTATGTGAGGAGCATGAAAGGTGGCCCGTTTCCTCAACAGAGTTTCACCATGTGAAGTTTTGAGCAATAGTTGTGGAGGAAGATAATCACATTCCAGGAGAAAACATCACGTTTCTAAAACACCTGCCTTCCTACATCCCCCCTGCAGCAGGTCGCTGGCTCAGGTCACCAAGGCGTGGTGTTAGTAGTGGGATTCTTCCATACATTCAGGCTTTTGATCCCTCAGCCAAGTGATTGAAGAAAAAAAAATAAACTTATTTCTTTATTGTTTTAAATGGCGGTTGTCTTAAACCCCAGTTAAGACAAGTCAGTTATGAGGTAATGAATCTTTCAGAAGTCATGTCTCCAACTGAAACCTAACTATGGACCTATGTACATGATGATTGAGGCGGGCGCTCACAAAACATCAGCTAGATGTGTGACAATTGTTCAAAGGACTGTCTATGATAGTAAGGCAGCGATTTCCCACTGATTGTTGTGTTGAAAGGCGTCAATCACCCAGCCGATGAAAATTCCTTTTGCCTTGTCTGCAGAAAGAGAAGAGAGATGGGCGCTTGAAGGATTCGACACCAGGGGTTTTCTGAGAAGACAGCCAGAATAAATATGACAGCAAATCCCCATAGAGGAGCAGGAGATGCAGGGGCAGTTAATCTTTGTTATGGCTGACAGCACTATCATGTAGGCAAATAAAATAACACAAACAGCGATAAGGCCATCATAAATCAAGCTGGAGGAAGAGGCTTGTTGATTCCTATCTAATGGCTGCAGTCCAGCTTAGTAGGGATGGCTTGGCAGTGAGAGCGGGCAGAGGCAGATCAATCTCAGTGCGGAGGTTTGCACTTTACTAACATGATGCTTAAAACGAGGGGACAAATGAGCAGAACGCAAAAGCTGTCCAATTACCCACACAAAATGAAAAAGCCTCATGTTCTGGATTGCCGTTATTGAGCTTCACTCCTGGTGTCTTTGCTGAAATCCTGAAATGATTTGCTGTAGGCGAAGTCTTCCCTTTCTCTTGAGAAGTGCACCATCTCAAAGGAACAAACGCACGCACGCACACACACACACACAAAAACACTGCGTACTTCATTTTAATGTGGCAGAGCTTGCTTATCGGAGCATTTCAAACTGGACGTCCTTTCGCAAGGTCACTGGCCATCAAAGGCTGTCTGTCATCTCTGGGAAATGAAAGGAATCCCTGCTGACACCATGTCGGGGGTTAAAAGAATAAATAAGTGAATTAAAAAGACAAGTCGCAAGCATTTTCAATCATACTATACATTAGGTCTTGTTTCCACTCAAATGGCTTGATTGATTAGAAACCTACTAGCTAAGTAGTTCAGAATTAATTTTCAGTTTCTGACAGATCGGGCTGATAGCACCGGAGCTGTTTCGAGTGAACGAAGGTGGAAGCCGAGTGGTAATTACACAGTTGTCAGGGCAGATTAAAAAGTAAAAGTGTGGAAACACCACCAATGAAACCCTATCAAGCATTCATTTGAGCGTCTGTCAAGGTCACCCGCACAGAAATACATTTAACCCTTTTTAACCACTTTAAATAATAATGCCAATAGCTTCAACATTTCTACAAGTAGTTGATCTTCGCCTCAATGTCTCAGACTGTTTTTCTTTCCTTTTTTGATGGAATTGTCTTTGGCTTATGTGACATGGGAATTAAAAAACCTGTTTTGGGCAACAACAATTTGCTTAATGCTTTCACTGGTGTAATCTAGTATTTTAGCAACTTGAACTTTGATTTATGCAGCTTAATTTGGAAACCAACATTATCATTTATCAAAACATGAACATGACATTATGTTTAAGGTAAACTATACATGGGTAGCTCATTTTAGGTGGTGTAGTATTAATTGATCACATTTACTAATATAATCTAATTGTCTCAGGTGTTCATGGACATAATTTGTTCCTCTCTGCACATCATTAAATCTTGCAGAATACTTAAAGAACAACAAAAAACAGATCTATCAGGATTAACTTTCTTCTTAAAACCAGGTGGCTAAATGTCCAATAGAACATCACTATAGAGTTGTGTTTCTATGTAAATAATGAAAAAAAATATTTTTCACACTACAGAACACAAAAACAGCAATGTAAAATGGACAATTTTCTTTTCTTTGCAGATATGTCTCAAAATGTTTGTCTCGAAAATCATAATCAGACTATGCTACAAAACTATCTGGGACATACTCGATTCTCAATGGTTTGCACTTTTTACTCCCATTCCACACAACTGATATTCCCAGGGGATGTTTTAGGGATTTTAATGGGCTGCTTCTGAGATGCTATTATGAATGACAGTGAGTGACAAGGCTTGTGGTGCAAGTTGTACTAACAAGCGAGTTTGAGTTAGACGTACCTGGACAAACACTGATTATTTTTCAGATCTGCTTTTGGCAGTGCCTTTCATCTGAATGCAAAGCTCTCAGTGCCATCATTGCCAACAATACCAAAGCTGTTGATTACATATTGTGTCTGCTTCACTGCCTTTCCTTTATTGAAGATGAAGCTTCCCAGCAGACCTCGGTCATATCTTCATAAAAACGATAGATATTACCAGCTTAGAGAGCAAAATGTTTGTGCAAGAAATCGTCTAAATTGCTGCTCCATGCCAGTCCACACACCTGTCAGGACTCTGCTGAACACCAAGCAACCACCAGGGTCTTTGAAATGCAGGTGAGAGCACAGCGGCATCCACTAAGCTGTCACTGTCATTTGAGCTAAAGCGGCTTACATCTTACATGATGGCGCTGTGGCAAAAGAATATGTTTTTATAATTGGTCACTGCTACGCTAAACATTCACAGGAGACTGGTCCTTGTAAAGGATGCTTTAAAAAGTCTCTTTTGGCACTGGATCTGTGTACTCTGCCAGCTAACTTATAATTACATTTGAAGTCCATTCATTTTCACAGTGCAGCTCCAAGGCTCTGCGCTTTTAAGTACATGAATGAAAATTTAAAGCTCACATTGTGCAAAAAACACTCCCGTAGAGCAGGAGAAAGAGTGGGATTCATCAGTAGATACACCAGTTTTATCTTTCCTTGGCTACTGTTTTAAGCTCTGAATTTTCTGTAAGCAAAACAGCGTTAAAATGCCATTCCATCCTGTGCAGTGCTTAATTTAATACGAAACACATGTAGTGGACAGATGCTTTACAAACAGAACATTTCTGATTCATTGAAAGGATGCTGAAACTGACAGACGTGAATCCGTTTATCAGTATCCTCGGTACTCAAAACAAAGGAATCGGATAACTGCAGATTACAAACTAGGAATGAACATTCAAGGAATTAAATTTGGGATATATACTTGGAAAGGGTGCAAAACCACTGATTTAATCCAGTCCTAAACCTGTGGACACGAAGCATCTAATGAACAGCTCCCTGATTTGGAACTATTACGTCTCAGATTGAGTTCCACTGAAATCTGACACAAAATGCCTGACAAATCAAAGAGCAATTTGTGGAATGAAAACATCCTTTGCAGAAAGACACTGGGACATGCCATTAGCGGGAAGGGTCATAGCAGTTGTCGTTCTCCTTAGTGGTTCCAGTCTCGGGTCACAAAAATAGTGCTGAAGTTACAGAACATAAAAACGTCACAAACAAGCAGAAGACACTTGGCAGATCTGGTAGACGGTTTCAGTCCATCTGGGTTATGGGCCCAGCCTGCATCTACTGTGCCGCTCTGCTGTTTACATTAATTCATTAACAGAAATGAATTAACTCCGCCAATTACAATATAGTGGCAAATTATTTCAGGGCATAGTATGACATTGGTGAAAAAAGGATCTGGAGTTTAGGGGTTTATTTTTCCCCTTTAAGAAGGACAAAGTAATGGGATTATATGCTTATCGCTTTGCTCTTTAATATCAGCCATGCTCAAGGAAAGCTGAATATTAAATGATAAGGTCTTTCAGTAACGGCAGTAATTCCACAGCATCACAGTAGTGCATGTTATTGAGGGAGGTTAATTGATACAACACTGGATGGTGAAAGTGGATGGTCTCTATGGTGGTCAGGCTAACACACTGTGAGATTAAATAACTAGAAAGATATACAGTACAGACACAAAACACGATGCACAGTGCATCCTAATTAGCATCACAGGTGTTACGAGAAGCAGAAAATCTATATCCTGCTTGACATTCCAGAAGACTTTTGAAGCCTATGAAAGAGAAAAAAAAAAGAACGACCTGTTTTTTTTCTTGTTGAATAATATATGTATATGATTATTATAAGAAAGGGAAAGAATGAAAAAAACAACAGCGCTTGTATTAGCAACTACAGGCTCTCCGACAAATCCCATTTTCTATTTTAATTTTAACATACATTTTTCACGTTGAGCACGCAATTTCAATTTTTAAGAAGTCGCAATACATTGTTTACAGTAAACGCTATTGCATTCTTAGGATTTTAAAGTTTTCTTTTCAAGATTAAGTCCCAATTCTGATAAACATAAAATCACATAGAGGTTCATTCCATGCATTTCCCATCTCTAGATGAGATATATAATCACATTTTAAAATATGGTGCGACAAGTAAAGAAATATCAAAGGACCATAAAGAATAAGAAAGAAAGCACTGTGTTTTGGCTTGTAATGGCAAATCTATTACATTGTTTTTTAATGACAATGAGTGAAAGGGGGTAATATTGGCCTGGCTCTCACTTGGTTGTTTTGCAGTTTTGAGGTTCTGGGTTCGATTCGAGTCTGGAACACATTCTGTGTGGAGTGATCGTGTTCCCCTACATGTTTATCCAGTATGAAATCCTCCAGTGTCCAGCTCCAGCTGGAGACGCAAACTCTCCCGTTAAGCACTGTGCAGCTTTCTGTGTCGAATGATGGATGATTCTGCGGGTGGGCATCTCACAGGAGTGCGGCAAGGCTCTTTATTCTCTCCTGATGGCACAAGAGACTGGTAGCTGGGCAAGGAAGTTACATCATGCAAGATGAGCGCAAAAACAAACGGTGATTCAACTTCCATTTGCTGGAACACCGGTCACTGAATAAACAAGGAAAGTTACATGATCAGAGGAGTCAGCATCAATCTCAAGCGCTCGACAAAATCATGTGACATGTACTGTAGGGGACCAAGGAGCATCTCACAACCTTTTTCTGATACAAACGTGTCAGAGGTCAGAGCTGGGAACTGCACTATGAAAATTCAGGATCATTTTAAGGAATGTATTGAAGTTTGCCCCATTTCAGGATCACATTTAGAATTAACTAAGCAAAAGGTAATAAGGAACAGTGGCTTATGAAATATGAACTTGATTTTATGAAATCGTATCTCACCAAAAAGTAAATTTTGGTAAAATCTATTAAAGCTACATTTTCTAACCATTATTTACAGTGCCAGTCATCACACATGCTGTGTGTTTCACTTTTTAAGCAGTGGGAAAAGCTTTTTCTCATGGTGTCATACTTTTGAGACATACTGTGCTGTATAACGTGAGTCGTTAATAGATTTCTCTGAATGAGCCTTGAGCATTTAAATAGAAATGATCGTTAATGCTCAATTTGAGTGGAGATATCAGTGCAAATTCCTTTAAAAGCTCTGAGCATAATGAATTTGAAGGTAATTATTAAAATCAGGTTTGCTAGGCCAAAGTTGAATTTGAACAATATTTTCATTATAAATTATTCAAATTAAATATGTCAGTTTCCTCCTATGAATTTATACAGCCTTTTGCCCCATCTTGAATGATTGCTAATAATTATTTATTTTAATTTCAAGGTCAGTGTGTCAAAGTGAAAATGTCCTTGCAGCATTCTGACTGAAGCTACGTTACTATGTTAAATTTCTACGTTTCGGCTGTGGAACCTTCTTCACCACAATCTTTTATTTTCAGCATGGAATAAACGTTTACTTGTTGCTTTGCTGCCAACCTGAACTTAAACAATATAATGTAACATACCATACTCTACATACAATTTAGTGTTTTATACTTGCATAAATGAATCTGAAATCTGAAACTCTGAAATTATGGACAGACCAAGTGGTGCAAACTGATCATAAACAAACATACCCAATTTTCCCATGGGTTCATTTGTTGTGTAAAGAGAAGATTTGAATATAAGTTTTTTCGTTGTAATGTTCCACAGGGAGTTGGTTTCACACCATTTTCAAGATTCTCGACAATGCGAATAAGCACATTGACGTCATAAATCATGGGGGAAAATTATTTTTTTTTATTTTATTTTGAGAGGGCAGAAAAGATGTGACAGAGCCCATGCCGTGTAATGATTTCGGAAAAAGGGAAAAAATATCAGCCCCCTAATTTATTTCTGTGCTGGAAAGACGGCACGCACTATGTTTTTTTTTGGAGGTGTTAAAACTGAAATAAACACAAGCATGTTTTGAGTAATTTTCTGGAGGTAATGATCAGATGCTGTGAGATTATCTCTGACATCTCTGCATGAAACACATTTTCTGGGAAGACAGCAGATAAAACCCTGTAACTGATAGCCTCACCTCTGACACCTTTCTTTGTTGTACTTGGGAAGGCATGCTGGCTATCTAACAGCATGTGCTACAGAAAGGAACAGACAATTGGCCAAATAATCTAAAATAAAAGGTAGTTTATAATTGGAAGCAAATTTCTGCTTGCTATGGCTTCAGAGCAACAAGCGTTTATTAGGCTTTTTGGCAAGAAGCTCCAATGTAGGGCACCCAAAGTTACACCAGAACGAATGGAAATGTGCGTCCATCCACATTTGCAAAGGATACAAATATTTGCCTTCTTTAAGCCCCTGTATCAGGCTTTGTATGCAGAGGGCTAAACCACCAGATATAATATACAAGTATAAGATTCAAGATTTGACAAGCAGCCTAATAAGATTTTTTTTTTTGCACATATCATCTTAGAATTTAATTGCCTGGAACAGCGAGACAATAAAAACCTTCAAGGCGTTATACTAGTTTAAGTGCTGTTTTTGCTCCGCTAAGCTTTTCTTTCACTTTTTGACTTGGTAAGTTGTCTCAAGGCGTACAACAGCTAATTGAATTTTAAGCAACTGTGTAATTAAAAACTGCAAACATTGCACTACAGTGTATTTCTATAGCACTACACTGCTTCACAAAATGAAGGTGCCCACATCCTCTACCATTAATGTGCACACGCCACTCATTCTGTGCCAGCAGCCCCACTGCCCAGCAGATCAGGAGGAGGAGAGAGAAACTGCCTCACCAGTTGATTTAAGGGGGATCTTTTAGCCAGGACACCATCCTTAACCAGGACACAGCCGTCAGCATTTTCAGAGTGACTGTTATAGTGCCAGCATCCCGCCACCAGAGGGCACCTAAACCGCTGGTGCCTACCTCATCTACTCAGGGGAGGCGTAGATCAACCAGACTTCGTTAACCAATCCCTGCCCTCTTACATCACCACGCCTCCCCTCCCCAGCCTACTAAACCCTGCTCACTATTCCAACTGCTCAGTATTGGGTTTTACCTTGTGAGCTACACATCTTTTCCCTCTGTGACATTCTCCCTGGACTCCTTCTTGGTTTCTGGATTGTTGGCTTGACTTTTTGATCTCGATTTCTGGATTTTGTCTTGGGTGTTTTATGCTTTGTCTCCCTTTTGGCTTTTTGACCGTTTGCTAGTCTTCAGACCTCGACCTCGGATTCCGCTGTTTCTTCTTTTAACGGGTCACTCATGACCTCGTCACCCACATAGGGTCCATCTCTTTGCAACTAGCTGGTCACCAGCGTAACAGTGACCTTAAGGACTGGTGAAGGGATTGTGGTCCTTGGCCAGCTGTCCTGGGGGCCTTTGCTTTTCCCAACACATGCAACTGGACAGGGTTAGGACGTGAACAATTTGGTGAATTTGCAGACTGCACAGTTAAGGAAGTAAAAGACAACTGGTCCTACAAACCCAAGCAGAAGAGGTTTGCAGACCAGCACACAAGTCATAATAAAATAAGATCACTTTATTGGCCAGATACGATTTCTTGCATTAGGAATTTGTCTTTCCGCATACCCCAGCTTGCTCTCCATGAGACACACAGGCACACAGTTGGGGAGAGAGAAGTGTGGGTCCAGAGCACAGGGTAAGCCATTTATACGGCACCCTGGAGCAGTTAAGGGTTAAGGGCCTTGCTCGGGGGCCCAATGGAGTAGGATTCCTCTGCCGGCCGCGGGATTTGAACCAGCAACCTTCCAGCCACAGGCGCAGAGACATCGCACCGCCCCCAGTTACTGCACAGTGCTGCAATGCTGTCATATGTATTTCAGTTAAGAAAAAGTACAATGACAATAATAACAACCAGGGTTGTCGGAGTCTACAACAAACAACCATGGTAGTTTGTTCTAGAAGTTTGTTCATGAAGCCAACACTCTGGCTTATTCAAGAAATGGTAGGATGAAATTCTTGTATTAAATACTGGCTAGACAGTCCTCCTATGGTTTGTCATTTTATTATATTCCAACAACAACAATAATAAATATTTATTACGTCTTTTCTATAAACTCAAATGCTAATATGTCCCAAATTTAGACAGCAGCCTGCCGAAAAAGAGATGGATCACCTATTTTGCAACTGAGACGTTGTGGAGAAGTGTTTAAAAAGGCCAAGAGGTACTGTATGTCTGAATGCAAGTTCACAGACGTAATAGTGAAGTTGGGAAATAGCCGAACTAGACCACATCCACAGCGCCACACTCCAGTAGCCTGCACACACCAGTGCTTCTGTTGCTTTGCTTACAAAATGTCAGATCACTGGGCCGCACTCCTGCCTCTCTTCCCGTCTGAGAAGGAAAAATTATTGTGCTTATTATTCACAGGCATCAGCTTTCTGAACCTCTTCCAAAAAAATGAATGCGATGCAAAGCTTTCACTGCAAATCCATTCTCAAAAACTTGACATCTGCTTCAATCATCCCCTGTTGATCACAACAGGTTTAAAATGACAGGTGCTCTGTTAGTTAGTCGGGCTAGGACCAGAACCAGACCAAATTCTGCAGCAGGCAAAGGTTCAAACAAGAGAGTAACAGAACAATCTTTCCTACACACCCCAGTTGATACTGCTCAGTAATCCAGAGGTGTTTTTGTTTTATTTCTTACTTCAAATTTTTACACGGGTGCCAAAAGGAAGCTCAGTTCAAACCAGTATGCTGAAACAACTGCCCAAAAAATGAGAAGTGTTGTTAGAAATAACCTACACCTTGTGCATCTACAGTACATCTATTGTGGGTAGTCTGTGCTGCATACAATGCTTGGGATACTGTTACTGGAATATGAAGACAAACAGACTTATTCTGCCCACTTCCATGCATCCTTTAAGACTGTAAAACCACATCCAAACTGTATCAGAGCTTTCAGTCCTGCAGTTGGGCTGAAAGCAATTTATTTGCAAAGATTTTATTTAGTCTGAAACGAGAATGGTCAATGCATTGACAGGAAACCCAACATCAGTCACCAGAAGGTGAGAGTCAAGTATCGCTGCTTTATAATTTAATGGCAAATCTTGAGTATCCTCAGACAAAACAGTCACAATCAAAATCAAGCTGTGCAACTGAAAGTCAAGTGTCACTCAAAAGTCATTCAGTGGGATTGGAAACTGCAGTATAAGACAAATTAATCATGCGAAATTTCAAAGGACACGGGGTGGTTTTAACTGGTGAATTGTGAATTAACCTCTGTGGAAAAAATACACAGTAATATGATGATTTATCATATAATGACAAACACTTGGTACTAGTAGTTTTGTTATATGGATTTCTATATACAGTATATGAAGTGAGAAACAGTATTACAGGGTAATAAATACAGTAATAAAATGACTTGCTTGACATGTAAATGTAAAGGTCTTTTTAAATAGAATAAAAAGCTGTCTTCAAATTTGTACAAAGGTGTTTTTTTAGAGATTTTGGAAACAATGTATTAAAATATTATAAATGATCCCCTTAGGAACAAAAATGTAATATATAAGATTGACTTTAGCAGTAGCTAAAAGATAAAGTACTATTCCTTCTGTGAGGCTATCATTTAATTTCCCATTAAGATTTGATTTGATTTCATTAGCAAAGTAATGGATCGGCCTGCCATCAAATTTTTTTCAAGAGCACACATTCTATATGTTGCTCCAAACTAAAGGTCTAAAAAATGTTGTTTACTTTTTCAGTTTATTAAATGTCTCAAAATCTGTGAACCTAACATTCACGGACCTATCTGGCTGACAGGGTCTCGTATAGAAGAAGAGCTGAGTGGGATGAAACTGAGCTGGAGGTTGTTAAACGCAACTTTCAAATTAGCGCAGCAACAGATGAGGATCATGAGACAGATCTATCTAGTGAGTGACCCTCTCCCTGCCCCCTATCCAGGCACCCACTACCCAGCATCCGTATCTGGGCGTGGTCTTGTTTTTTGTATGGTAACGAACGCTCCAGGTTCTGTACAGTATCAGCAGTGCGGGGAATGACAGGCTTTGTCAGAGAGCCAGTAGCTTCATTACAGTGGGGCATGCCAGTCATGGAGAAAAAGAGGGTTTCATGTTATTTTAGCTGATTACAATAGCTTTGGTGCTACTTATTGTTTATTTTACTTGGTCAATGTTATGTAAATTAACTTAAATCCAATGCTTTAGTGATTCAGTCATCATATAAGGGATTGTTACTTACAGTATGTCTTTTATTTACACATACCATACACTGCAGAAGTACAGTACATTTTTGGTGTGGGCTTAGTTATAAGCAAATCTCTGCACTGAACCTTCGTGAACATCAAGACCCTCCTGTATCAAGTCACTGGATTAGGTTTAGCCCATTTCTTCTCAGTGCTGTTAATATTATTTGTTTAGTGGCATACAGTGTTCCAAAAAGTTTTACACTAAGAACCAAGGGAAACATGGTTACAAGCGACAGCAGGTACAACAAAAGCAAGTGCAATAATGCTGGTTTAACAGCGTAAAGACAAAGCAGTACCACATCAATTACAAGTAGGTACAGGTGGGTAATTTGATTAATTTGTGCATGATTAATTCCACATGCTAGTAAATGGGGTGCAAAACAATGATGCAGACACTGCAGATACAGAATATTTCCAGTGGAGTGGTGGTGAGTGAGTGCTACAGAATTCACCTGGGAGAGATCCGTCTGGTCTAAACAGACTCATTGACAAGAAAATTGATGTAATAATGATGTACTGCTCCTTTAATGGAAGTTCATCATCCATCCATTACTCTGTACACGTACTTGTGGGCCATGTGTCTGGCACAAAAGCTTAAAAATATTACTACACATGCACATTCCATTATCAATTATTACTGTACTACAAGTATTTTTATACAATTATTATCGAACTATTATAGGTCTGCTGGGCTTAACAATACTCCTTGTAATAACTATTTATACAATAAAAACTGAATAAGTAATACTGCAACTGCAAATTAACTTAACGTTCTTGGACATCCCAGAGAACGTCATGATTAAGCTCAATGCAGGCATCATTTACCCCCCCAGTGATTCTAACTTACGGAACTAAGAGAGGAGCAAAAAACATCACCTCTGCATTGCAGAAATAAATGAAAAGCGCAGATAACTCATGACAAAGGGAAATTCAAATATTTTGAAAGGCAGGAAAAATATAATTTGGTAAGCAGTACTTTTCAACAGCGTCTGTTTCATTTTCATTCTGTCGACCAGTTCTTGTCATGACTCAAAAAGCTAAATATAGCAAGGCTTTAATGTCTGGGAGCATTTTTAGTTTGGAAACTAGCTGAAACAAGGCCAATACCCCTCAGGTTTGTACACATTGGTGGGACTCCACGCCTTGGTGGAAATCACACCGCACTTGGTCACTTTAAAGGAAGCCATATTGTTTCTTGTGTCTAGTGCTCATCAGATCGAGAAGTAAGACACGCACGGAGACATCAACCTTTCTTTCCCTTTATTTCCACCGTCACAATAAGCATCTGTTCTTACTTCTCCCTCCTGCACAATCATAATGTCAATCAAGGTTTCAGACAAACAAAAAGAAGTGAGTACTTCAGGCTCAGGCACAAGTTTGGATGAATAAATGAGGAACTTCTTTGTTTCCTCTCTCATTATGTATAAGCTTGATTTATTGCCACCTCCAGCTAATTAATTCTGCATAGCAGGATGTGCTGAAGAAAATGTATAATTAAACAACATTTTGCAAGGAAGACTCAAAGGCTAAGTCATGTGTTAATTGTAACCTTTTTGTCTATATGAGCTGAGCGATTAGCTAGAGCTCACGCAGAGCAATTGTTTAATTGGTCGTGTTACGTCGTGAATAAGATATCGCATTGCAGGGATTTGCATATATTGAGGGCCAAGAAGATAGGCCAATTAAAACCCGGGGCAGAGACCAGTTGGATCGGTCTCAGCTTCTTGCTTTATACCTCCATTGATGAATATGGCAGCATGCTGGAGTAGGAGAATCAATCTACTACTTTGTAAATATAAGAACATAGGAACAGTTACATATGAGTGGAGTCGATTCAGCTTATCTTTCCCATTAGGTAGTTAGTAGCTAACTGATTCAAGGATCTCACCAGCTGTTTTTTGAAAGACGCCAGGATATCGCCTTCAACGACATGACTAAGTAGCTTGTTGCTGATACCAGACATCATCAAGAAGCTGCTGGATTAAACCTTCTTCAATTAGCTACTGGCTATCAAACGGATGGGGAGGACCACATGGCTCTGCTCATTAATAACTGTTCTTATGCTCTTATGCAAAGTAGATCTCTCAAGCACCTCACAAAACTGCCACAGAATTGCGGCTTCATTTATTCTATTTCTTATGACCAGGACTTCAAAAGCCTTTTGTCGTTTGGACCATTATAAATTTCAGTCTGCTCTAAATGCATGTAAAATTGTTTTCCAAAATGGACTTCACTGGATATGGAACATCCACGGAATATCATTCAGTAAAAACTACAGAGCTTAGAAGAGCCACCATTTAATGTTTTTGTTGGAATGTTTCTTTTGATCACCAGCTTATAAAATTAATTGCAATTACTTTGAACTACAGTATTTCAACCTCTTGTTTTCTAATGGACTTTGTGGGAGGCAGAACCATAAATCCAAAAACAAGCTACATAACAAGAATGACCAATTTAACTCACTCCAATATGAACTCAATCCTTTGTGAAAGCCAGTTACAAAATAAATGCAACACGTTTCAAAAAATTCAATTGCCCAACTTTAATAAAGCAGAAGATAAGACGAAGCAAGCTGTTTCCATCAAAGTCATGGCTTGTTAATACTCAATATGCCATTGACCCAATGCATACCTTTTTCTGAAGCTTTTTTACTTGTGAGATGAAATTTCAAATTCTATTTGGCTATTTTCATATACTGTATAAAATGAAGTGAACAAACCTTCTGAAACTGCCCTGTGTTAGTCAATAAATATGCAAAAACCATTAAGAAGAGAACAATAACTGACACAAGTGTTTGTTAGAAAGCCAATACTGTATAAATAGCACCTCCAAGATTCTTTAACCCTATTCACAGGTTTAATTCAAGCAACAGCAGATTTTCCTACCTACCCTCACCTACTCTTGGATGTGCTAGATTAATGGCTAAAGTTTCATTCCTGTTGTTTCGAAAATCTCAGCTTCGGCGCACAGGAGATGCAGTCAGCCCTCAGCTGTCCGATTGGCTGGCGTGAGTCCCTGGCATGGGTCCAACAGTAACACTCATCTGAACTCAAATTTGTCGCAGTTAACCCTCTGCCTCGCTTAATTGGACTCTAAACGATGGTGGTAGCACATGGAGAAAAAAAGCTATTTTCGCTTCTGGGTCTTTGCAAGGAAAGTGTTTTTTTTTTTATAGACCAGCAGGGAAAGGCCTAAAGATTTTTGTCCTTCAAAACCAAAAATAGCCACAGGGATCTTCCTGGGGGGGAAGAATGAAATCATTTTGCCTGAAACTATTCCATTTCATTTCAAAGGCTCCTGCAGCACGACGGTGACTCCTATACCGTCAGCGCAGTCCTGCCCTTTTGCCACACAAAAGGTTGAATTATTCTCCGTTCAACTCTCGCCTTTCCCTGTCTACCTCCCCTCGTGGCCCGAGGCACACAAGCCAACGTCAAATAAAGTACAAGATGTGCAGGTGACACAGATCGTAACAGGAGGACTACTCCGGATATCCTCTGAAGTAAAACCGTCTCTCTGCATTCCAATGAATTCAATGCTGGGAGCAATGCAATTCCAATGAAGCAGAACTTCCAAAGCAGGGAGGGGAGAAACCTGGCTTGCTGTCCACTTATCACAGCCCAAATAGTGCTGCTCTGTCAATACAGCAAAAGTTGGTTCCATTCGGACAATTACAGCCCCTGCAACAAAGCCGCTGTTTTTAGTATAAGATCCTTTTCATTTTTTGGATAACTTCTGACAGTTATTTTTATAAGTTCTTTTCTTCTGTCAGCGGGATTCCCCGTGGTTCAACACAGCAATAATAAGCTGCTATCTTTCTCAATTAAGCCTTTCTATTTAATCTACAATAGTTTGATTCACAAACCTCTGAACTAATTACTTTAAAACGTAATGATTTTTTACTCTGTTCCCCGGTGCTTTTAGGGAAGCTCCCACACACTTTTGAGGCTGATGTCTATGTGGGGGGTCTATAATTGCTAATTACTTTTACTTTGGGTTATTAAAGGGGGCTATTAAAAAAAAACAGACACAAATTTTCAATTTACACTAGCGAGGGATGTTTGTGATTTGTATAAGTGGAACCGCACTTTGAACTTTGATATTTACAGTCTATACCTTAATTTAGAAAAAAAAAGAAAAGTGAACATTTTTAGCAGATACGTCACTTTTCAATCTGTGGTCATTATTATTCATCTCCTCTCTGTTACCTTTCAAAAATCTAGCTACTGTCTGTTTTATTTCAGACAGGCAGATTTAAAAGCTGTATCAGGATACTTCCTGGGTACTTATTTCTATTGGTAATTCAGAGTTCTAGGTAATTACATACTCTGAGTACGAGTTCATTGCTACTTGAGATACTGGAGCTGGGAATTGATTAAATGATCACTTTAATTTGTGGCACTGAATAATGATTTTACTCTAGTCTGCAGATAAAACTACAGGGATGCAAACTGTGATTCTTGAAAATGCCCTGCTAGTCTACAAATACTTAATCTAAAATGTTCTATTCCTCTTTAATTTTATCTATCAGACCTACCACCCCCTGGCTCCTATCTCCTCTACAGAGATGCAATCAAGACTCTGACCTTGAGCAAATGTGAATGTCTCACTACACCAGGTTAATTTATATGTAAACCTCACTTTCCAGTTAGATATCCCCCAGTCCACCTCTAGAGCTTAAGACCTGAAGAAGACTGCTCTGGGACTGCTGGACTGCTGAACTATATGCAATTTCTTTTAGTTCTAAGTGAGTGTACTAGAGCTTACAATGCAAAGGATTTACAATATTTTGGTGTTCAATTGGAAAAATAACTGATATGTACAGAAGAGAAAGGGAGTACATGTTGAGATAGCACATTCTTACTAAGTGTCACGTACTTCTTGGTGTTTCAGCAGGAGTCCTTCTCCATCAAGGATGACAATATTAAGTTAAGCAGAACAGCTTAGTGATAAGGACCTCCACAGAAAGCCAAGCCTAGAAGCCTAACAGATTCCTTCTATCTGTGTCCTACAGAATCTGTGGTATTTTATAGCTTCAGTCAATCGTGACAGACCTGAGAACTAAACCAGAACTTTGGGTTGTTGGTGTAAAATACCAGAAATAATTCCATTCTGAGCAAAGGAGAAGATAGAGGATAAAAGCCATGCTGCCCTATGCAAACTACTTCAATTAATTGTACTGTTGTGTAAGCAGCGCACAGTGGTTTAATCGGTGCAGGAAGGTGTCCAAGAAAAGTCTCTCTGGCTGTCATTTTCAGTTTGGAGACACGAATAATGAAAATAAATAATGAATCTACCATTAACCAGGCAAAGTTAAACAGACCGTTAGGCCAATAAAAAAAGCCATGTTGCAAAAACAGAACCCAACTGGGAAATACAGTTTTCATAAGCCAACCAAGTTGAGCTGCAAAGGAAAAAAATTGTTTGGGGAGAAATATTTGCTCTGATAAATAGTGTGTGGCACTTCAATCACAAACATTTTGAAGAGTATTGATCTGGGAATATAGTAAACGTGCTCCAGAAAATTCAAGAGGCATTCGAAAGCTCAATGTTGAGGTTTTTAAAATGGTAAAATATAGCCTTGTGTAAAACTCAGAACCAGAGCACTGATGCCAAGGTCGTCACAGAAAACCACTGATCAACAGCAGGATGTTCAATCCACATCACTGTCCTAGAGTGGCTCAGGAAACCACAGGTTTCAGATCCATTTATTGAAAGGTCTGGTTCAAATAAAAAAGAAAAAAAAACGTGGATCTGAATCTTAGATTTTCATAAGACAAAAAAGCATTTTTGAGCAGTACAGTGCAAAATGAACAAAAGTCTGTGGAAACTGAGATTTCATCACAGAAGAAGCCTCATAAAGATATTTGGAATAGGCATAAAAATGGCAGTAATGGTGCCTTTCTTTATTTTGTTGAGGTATGCTAAATGCATACTCACTGTATTGGACTGCAAGATAACGTGGACCGAGGCTTCAGCAAAATAATTGAGCAATAATAAAGATATGTACTATTCTTTCTCAAGTTTAATCTTGGCAGAACCTTCCTTGCTGCTGTCTAAGCATGCTGTAAGCATTGTATTTTGCCGTGAGAAAGGTGGACGCATTGGAATTATACTTGCTTGTACAGGTCAAGCCACTTTAATCAGATTGGGCTTACAGGGAACTAAAGCTTTTAACATCCTATAAAGTAAACACTGTCTGATCGGTGAAGATAATGCCATAGGATTGTAACAATCCATTTAAGATTGTTATTCTTTTGTTGCCTGGCAGAATTAATTTAAATATATTTCCACCCGGGATTTCTTGCACCTTTTCATTTAAAACTGCATTTGCCCTATGTTTCTTACAGTTAAAATTGCTTCTATTAAGCCTGGGCAACACATTCAAGGCGACAAAACACTTTGCTAGTTAATCTCCTGTAACGTTTCTCCACTGAGGTCTGTCTCGGTCGGCAGCATGTAACGAACATTAAGTTTGTTAATGTGAGAACCCAGAGGGATAGATTGGAGAGGTGGGGGGAAAGTATCGGGCAAGGAATAAACTCTGGAATGATCTGCCACCTTTCCTGACTGCTGGACATAAAAAAGGTAATGTGTACTGCGAGTGACTCGGATGCTTCAAGGGGGCCTGTCAGGATCCATGACACCAGTCTTCGAGTCTGGGAGGAGCAAGAAAAAACTCAGCTCAGTTTGGACACGATCGACCGAGCAAAATGATTCCATGACTGCACAAAAGATCGTTCTTTACCTCTGCTTTAGGATTTCCTGAATGTCAGTATTCTGCACAGTTGGATGAAATACTAATGCACTAAACCTGGAGTTATTTCATTTGTGTTTCTGGGCAAGAGCAGTGCAGCCTGTGGCACAAACCTAATTCTAAAGCTAAACAGTGAACTTACGTCTTTACACAGTTTCAATTTGAAGTGCTCAGCACTGATGGGCGCTGATGAAATGGGCCAGCCCATGCACAGCAACACAACTGGCCTCGGATGGCCACACAACTGGCCACCCGACAGTGACACAGCAGTAAGCTGAACTATAAACACCCAGGGAAAGACACTGTACAAGCAAGTGTAACTGCAATGAGTGCCAGCACGAACACATTAGGTAACAAGGCAACATAAACCAAATGTGCTTGCAAACTCATACACAAGACTACATCTAACATTCGTCTTTAAGGGTGCCCTGACTTGTCACACACAGTTGATTTGGGGAAGTCTCTGTGGACACTTGTTTAATTGTGTTTGTTTTCAAAACCACAGTTTGCAATTATACAGGACAGACCTGTAGAGCTCCTAAACTGATGTTTCCCATTAACTCAAGTTACTGCAAAAAAAAAGGCATATTTCTTGCATTTGCAATAAATTCTCTAGCAATGGAAATCAGAGAGCTGATATTGCTGTTGTGCTCTGCTGTACATGGCACCTCTGGACTTGAATGAAAGGCGGGAAGATCCTTGGCTTGTTATGACCGGGCATAGTGGAGAACTGTAACAGTAAAGTGGGACAATCCTGAAGCACAGTACAGTATGTATATCATTTTCAAAAGAAGCCTTCGGCAACGATATTGTCACAGATGTCGGAAAGGATGACCCGTGGAATGGCAGGAGAGCGAAAATAGACCCTTCGCGTAGCGGCGAGATGGGGGTTAGCTGTTCAGGAAATGCCGTATAGAAACCTATTCCCTCAGGCCACGGACAGGAGTGACCTGGTGCTGGGCGGGTCTCAGGACATCTGAACCTCGATGCTGAGCGAGGAGCAGAGCAGAAGCAGGAAGTGAATAGGCTACACAACAAGACACACCAGAGAGACATGAATAATCACAGGGAACTAGGAACAGGAGAGAAGCAGAGCGCCCTCTAGGTGTACTGGGCTTGACAGATATACTGTACACAAACCTGATGATTTTACATTACCCATGTAGCTTCTGCTCTAATACATGTTTATGATTTCATTCAGGAATTTATAGAAATGTACAGCATCAAACTATGGAACTATTGAGGAACATTTTGGGCATTTGCATTTAATGCACATGCAGTATTTATGGCCAAGTCGTTGAAATGTTTCAAGAGAATGTATGTGATTTTCATCGAAAGAACATAAGTACTTAAGAAAGGCTAAGAACCAAAGAAAGCCTATTTAACCTGTTTCATCATGAGTGTATAATGGATCCAGCCTTTTCTTGAAAGAAGCCATGGTATCAGCTTTAAAATCATGGCTGGGATGTTTGTTCCACACTCCCATATTGGGATGAATTGGCAGAATAGACATATAAATAGGTTTAGAAATGGAACACAAAGCTGAAGAAATGTTTTGAAAGGTTTTTTGTTCTATTTCCTATCCTTTTTATTTGTTAATTTCAAGACAAGAGGGCATTTTCCTGGATGCTGTGGTTATGCCATACTGTAAATAATCACAGGAGCACACCACTGAATTCTAGCCAACAATAAAATAGAATTATGTTCAGACAAAAACTTGCTTTCCCAGAGGTCGAAACGCCTGACCTTCTATGAATTGCTAGGCTTGTACAATGGTCCAAATTCAAAAACCCAATCGAAAAAGATTAGAAAAGGGAATTGTTGATACTTAGCTTACCGGGGTGCTCCCTGGAGGCAGTCAACATCTTACGCGGCCTGGAAGCAGGATGAATGGTGCCCATTGTTACATTGCACAAACTCCTCCCCCCCCTCAACACCCTACAGAGTACCCCTGTGGTACATCTATGGCTGTACCACAGCATCCAAGATACTTTAGCATCCAAGATGTAGTCAAAGGTCCTGTGCTAGAGGAGTGGTGAGTCAGAGGATGTCACTAATATGCACACGTCCCTGTTGTTTGCAGTACAACACATACTGGTGAGCACAAGTGAAAGACAGCAGTAGTGCTCTACAGTCTCGTTTTGCTCTTTCACAGCCCAGGAGTCTGTGTGGAAACCACGCTCAAGAGTTATGACTTACAAGAGATGGAAGGTCAATTTGTAAGCTAATTAAATCTATTAAAGCCTTATTTATTGCACTCACAATAAAGTGTTGCCAAAAAAAAGTCTTAATTTCCTTGACAACAACCTCGTAAGACAATTACTGTAGGTCAAAACTGTTTGTCAGACAATGAAGAGCTCTCATAAAGAAAGATGAGTTTCTGAGTGCAAATTTAAAAGTGTTTGCCCTTGACTTGCTTATGAAACAGACACAATGCAGAATCTGACGGGTTAGTGAGAACAATGGTGTGATAATAAGAGAACACAGAGCTCTATTTCTAATCCAAGAAGCACACAGCTTTAACAAGACTCACTATGGAGTATCACACTGGAAAGCGCTGGTCAAAAATTCCATTTCTCTTCCGTTTTAAATAGATGAGGGAGTATACACAAATACAGAACACCACTCTAAGCCCAGTGCTCTAGGAATCTGTACGTTTGAGATAAGGGAAACAACCTGTCAAACTAAAGTAATTTACTGCAGGCCTGACAACAACAAAAGAAATCATTTGTTTTGCCTGGATTTTATAACTCTTAATGTAAAGCCAATCAATATACACTGTGGGAGAAAAACACCTATGAATTTAAGAAGCATAAAGATATACACAGGTGCATGGTTTAAAAGGCCTCCCCTTGAAATACCAGTTTGAGAAAATAACGAAGGACAAAATAAATAGCTAAGGATCTGAAGAACTGAATAGTTTTCATTTTTAAATAAAGATTAAACAGCTAAAGATTTCAAGTTTCATTCCATTCACCAAAATGTCTTGTAAAGTTCTTAAAGTTAGCCTGACTAAAAAACAAAATAAGCTGGAATCAGAACAGTTGAGTCCCTTTGTGTGAAGGAAGAGGAGGGTGAGGATAATGAGTGCGTTCTTGAACACCTTGAAAAAACAAATATCGATGAGGCCTCTCTGCTGTGATGCACACTATACACCAAAGTCTGTGGTTCAAAATTTCGATTTTTCTAGTAAGTGAATAAATTCTTAAATCCACAAAACAGTAGGATAATGGGGAAAAGAAGCAACTGAAATGTTTGACACTAATTATGCTGTTAAAAGTTGTACTACTGAAAACAAAAACTTAATTAGGTGCGACAGACAGAAGGAGAAGGATATTGGAAAATTCTTCTATGGGGAGGAAAGTCTTCTGACAATTTGAAACGGCACTGAGGGCAATGGTCACGGCAACTAGCTTAATTTCGCATTCAGTTTCAAATGAACTTCTGTTTTTTTTAAAAAAAAATTTCTAGCTAGGATCCCGTTAGACTGAAAAAAGGTGTCACTGGCAGCTAAATAAGTCCTTTGTGTTAATTAAGCTTTTGAAATTGTATAAATGTACTTATCTCCCATGGTTGCATGCTATACCAGGCTTAGGGCTCTTTTAATATAAAATAATAAATCTCATTGTGCTGTTGACATGCAGTTTTAACACATCAAGTGTCTGCCCATATCTAAGCAGTCTCCAGTTGCTTCTTTCTGTGAGCAAATCCCTAAGCCTTCAGCCACTGATAGGAGAAAATGCTGTCATCTGTGCCATGCAGTTGTCTTCAGCGCCCATTCAGGCACGAGGCTCTCTCCAGTTATCAGAGGCAGAGCTTACTGAACATACGCATATGCTTAAAGTAATCCACTCTAAAGCCAGACTGGACCATTCGCCCATCTTCCTACACTGCACAGCAGATTCTCGTAGGCAGGGGTGAAGCAAGGCTAATCGGAATTCAGCAGTGCGGCGGTGGTTCAGACAGATCCACCTTTGGTTGTTAATACCGGAGAATTCAGCTCCACCGCATAAGGCACCAGTCTGGGTTTCAGCTCTAACTGCGACAGATATACTGGGACGGCATTCCACTTTGTCAGATCTCAGAGGGCATCATCCTGCTCAGACACACGGCACTCCTAATCCTATAGTCCTTTCTGTGAAGGGAAAATAGTACCGGGCAATAAAGAAAGGGAGCTGTAAAACTGTGAGTCTTATGCAGTTTGTCAGCTTCTCGATCCCAATGGCAATGCAACGGGAGAATTGTTTTCGAAATCCATGGTCAGCTCCGTGCTCAAGGACCCAATCAGATGCAAAGCACACTATGGAACTGCAAACGAAGCCTGACATTTCTCATCTGGCGAAGCACAGCCTGGTCTGACCCATCCACATGCTTGCAGCCAGACCTGCTATCCTCGCAGTCTAATTTAAGATTGATCTTTGATTCCGAAGAGTAGGCCTGAGTGGTAAAAGTTTTATGAGGCTGGTTTTGAGGAGGGATATAGAAACATACCTGGAGAGTCTCAAGCAGGTTTCCTGTCCTTCCACTTGCAACTCAGCAGAAACATTTCAATCCTGTATTGCTGGCTCTAATTGTCTGTCAGTACAAACTATGTTTGCATATTAGGATTAAGGATCGGGTAAGGATTATGATTAATTTTAGAATGTGCAATTCTGGCTTCTTAATTAATAACATTTATTTTATTATGTACCCTACAAAGTGTTATTTTTATGCGCTTAATTTATGTATTAGTTGTCATTTATTATGTTCAGCACAGAGATATTTAGAAGCTTGGGCAAGTGATAAAATCTGTCATAGAAATGTACCTAGATTAATGCATAAAAACAGGACTGGAGAGCACGGAAAGTCAATATTTTTATCTCCATTAGTGTTGACAGGCAGGTGTTTATCATTTATTTAACTAAGTCTAAAAATGCCTCTCTATGATATCTACAATCCATCTTCTCTTTCTGGGACTAAATCTGGCAATTGTCTAATTGGATCATTTTTTTTGGCTGTCTTAACAGGGCACTTTTGCCACCTGAAAAGCTGTATACTGTTTTGACATCTCTCCTGAAACAAAGATACGTGTTTGTTCTAGGTTTGATTGTAATGGCTTGGGCAGGTCTGACAGGTGAAATGAGTTGTCTGAATATGTATTGTGCTCCCTCAGCTCAATCTGAATATTTAATAACCCTTGGAGAAACTGCATGTCAAAAAAAACAAAGAGATCTCAGTAAAAATGTCAGTAGAAGCACCCAAGTGCTATGCTGTAGTTTATTCTTCAACTTGCAGCAATTCTCGATATACAGTACCGAGCAGACCTTAATCATGTTGCAGAGAAACAGTTGCAGCCAGGCAGGTAAGGAACATTCTCATTTCATTCCATTACACTACCATCTGAGAGAAAGAGTTACAGCACCCTTAACATTTTAAGCATTTGAGAAATGAGTATGTACAGAATTTACAGTCATAGCACACCTTTCTTTACATTAAATTAAGTTGGGGCATCCTTCTTCTTGAAAGAAGAGAAATTATAGTATACTGTACAACAAACTGCTAAAAAGCAGACATTAAAAGCTACCGCAAGAACACTGTCTAAACACACAGAAGCATTATTGTCAAAAAATGGGGCCTTGCAATTCTTTGAAACAAACTTGGTCTGAGTAGTTAGCAGAGTAAATTATTTACTGATCTAAGATATAGGTTTTGTATTACCCTGCTGAGCAAAACCATAAGAAGGTACCATTTGATGGTTTGGGCATTAAATGTAATCGTAAATCAGCTGTTGTGGTGCATATTTCTGTTTCTGGTTTCTTGAGGTTAATACTGACATTATTTGAAATCATTTCAATCATTCCCTGAAGAAATACAAAGAGCGGAGACACATTCATGCATTCCATTGAGTTCTTTTTTGGAGGATCAAGAGAAAAGCAGATACTACTTGCAACAATAAAAGAGAAAGAAATTCAGTGAAGCTCCACCTTTGTAAGGGTTCAATCACAACTGCTTACATGCCCACCAGACTCAGTGCCACACAGCACTACTCCTCAAGATAGGAGTTAATTCCGCTATACCAAAAGGCTGTATCTTGCACTTTGGGAGAATTCAGCCCTATTAAGATTACAAGGGATGTCACCTCTTGAAGCAATGAGTACTAATGAGCCCTTTTTCACATGCAGAGAACAGAACTAAAAAGCCACCCAAATCCCATATTTTTTCTATTAAGGCATACATTGGTGCCTTTGTAAATAGAGATCATCAACAGTCCAAAAAGCAGTAACAATCATAAGGTATGGTACCTAGATGCTGAGAGTTCAGAGATAACAGGGTTTATCCTGAAAAGGGAAAGATTTGCCTTTCTTATTACATTCTAAAATGTGAAATGACGAGGCAGATGGTACAAATGTTAATCTGTTTTCACCTCTAGGCTACACCAAAATGGATGATGCTATTAATCACTTTTATAGTCTTGATGTATCTAGACACGACAAACCCATGGACAAACATACAAGTGCCATTTATCTGAATGTCTGGAAGTTAGGCAAACAATATTGGAATGATACAGTAACAAAGTTCGGAAACATTACAGTGAAGAAATGCTATCTCAGCTACCTCCAACAAAACTGGGCTTCTTACTAAAAGAAAACAAAACATGACAGCATTACTTTGTACTTTATGCAGAACTCCATTCAAGCTTCAGCAACTGATGGGACATACTGTATACTGTATATACAAACATATAAGTACCACAGACATAATAGTGGTGTATGGTTGTTCTCTGACTTGGAAAGTGGTTCAAAATGGCAATAAATGACCTCTGAAGTCTAAGAGTTAGAAAGAGTAGCTTTAACAGACTATTCCTACACATTACATTTAGTTAAATCAGGACGGATCAGCAAAAAGCCATTTAGTTTTTCTAATGCAGAAAACGTATCAAGCTGAATTGAACAGGCAAGAAAAACCTGATACTACAGGAGTTGCATCAGGTGAACGGCAGTAATTGGTGTGTTATTTTTTTTTCTTGATTCCTTCTTTTTCTTCTTTTCTTCCCAGAGCCTAACACATATTACCAGCCTTGATTATGACCTTCTTAAAGTTCATTAAATCACCTAATTTGTCTCCTGCAATTTCCTGTGCAATAAATTACAATTCATACTTAATTAATGCTCTTTATGCCCATCAGCTTAAATTCATCCCTTATAAATTAATACCACCTAACAGTTGCTTTCAGATGTCCAATAATGTTACACTTGGTTTCTCAACAATGATGTGATGCCAAGACCGTGATTAGCATACCTTATATGTTCTGCAAAATCATTTTAGGGTTTTTATATTAAAAATACTCTTTCTAAATCACAAAACTTGAGAATTGCTGAGGTGCTAAAAGTGAATCTGGTGTGTCTGTAACTAATGAAAATATTACTACATGTCTCATAGATAAACCCTTCATTTCATGCAGGATTAGACAAGGGAATGAGTCACTGGGTTTTTAAAGCAAAAATACCAAAACTAATGAAATTATTGCAATTCTGATATCAGATAACAGCGGAGGTTAAATATTAGCTAAATATTAGTCGCTCCTATTATCATTTCCAGATCTTGAGCAAATTATAATACTTAATACATCGCCCCCTCTGGTCAGGGAATACTGTGCCAAACGAGAATGCTTGCTTAATTTTCTGTGAACTATTAGGTAAGTGGGAAACAGGCAATTACTTAAAAAACAACAATTTATTAAATTATGGGTATTCTAGTATCTAAAATTTTCAAATTCTGAAAGCTGGAGAGAGTTGCAGAGCCCAAAACTGTTGCATCATGTCTTTCCTACTAATTTACTCTTTATTTTATCAGATTTACCTCCTTTTAATAAAAAGGCTTATTTAAGCTTATTTACTAACTACCAAAATATGCTAGATGAGCTGAAAAGCTTCCCAGCATCTGGGACCAATCATACAGTATGTTATACATTCAGAAGCTGACAAAAATCTTCAGATGCAAACTGCTTCCCAGTGTCCTCATGACCCACTAACAGCAAAGCAACACCAATTATAAAAGACAGAAGAATTCGTACAGGAGTAGGCTTCTTTATCCACAAAGATGCCATGTTCACAATTCTACAGTTCCAGCATGCCACCAGGGACCATGGAAATTTTGAAATAAACCTTCTTCGTTAACATGTCCAGATATATTTATTCCACATTAAAGTGACTGTGCCTACATAAGTGCTTGAATTAGGCAGCGGCAGGTACTGCTGTACTCTGTAGGACCAGCCTTCATTACACTGTTTGTTTACGATAGAATAATAATAATCAGTAATAAAAAAAAAACATCCTGGAAATTGCAGGTGTAATCTGCATTTTAAGCCACTGTTAAAAAAACGCACATAATACATTATGCAACAGCAATGACAGAAATGAAGAACAAACACGTTTTCAAATGTGCTGAGATTTTCCACTGAAATCAAGTTGCATTGTGCAGTATCCGAATGAAGTGAAGGTAATTTTTCCACAGAGAAGAGAAAGCTTCTATTGATTGCAGCATTGGGAGAAATCAATGTGTCTCACTTCTTTTTTACAGTGAATTGTGGAAAGATTAAAAAAATAAAGGACTGTTGCCCAGAGAGGTCAGGACTCTGCAGTTAATGTTTGCAGCAATCCAGAAAAGATGAAGTTTTATTCTATCACATTTAAAGATACTGAATTAAACAAGGACAGAGCAGAGAGCAAATCATAAAGAAATATCTGGTTGTAGAATCATGTAAATAAACACAACATTTAAAGTCTTTTGAATGTCATTGGAACACTTAAGGAAAAATGAATGGCAGGTTTCTGTTAAATATAATCTTTGAATAAAATTAGAATTTAGAGCTTCACTGAGCAGTGCTCTTGGGTTGTGAACACTCATTGTTCAATGGTTATCTGAAAAGCATATGCCCTTGAGCAGGAGAATAACCATCTACTTATTGTTGGCTCATGTACTGTATTTATCTTGCATTTACGACTCTGCAGGCCAAATTTAACAATTTAAAAATAATGATACAATAAAACAAAACAAAACAAAAGAGGAAACAAAAACATTATTTTATGTTATTTCAACTAAGGGGTGAAGCATTTGCTGTTGTGTTATTTGCACAATGTACAGAGAATGAACAATGCAGCACAATGGAGGAGTGCAGCCTTTCCAGCTGGTTGCAAACGCCGTGCTTTGTGTTCAATCTGATAGCAGACAAGTCTGGCAAGCCCATCTGTGCCTCTTATCACCTTGAAATCATCCGATCTTCCAAGGAAGGTGGAAAAATAAATGTGTCATTGTCGCACACCTGTGCCAGGTCACCTGAGGTGTCTGGTGATCAGAACAAGCTGCTAATCTGTCAAAGCAGCCCCAGCTGCTGTACCACTGTGATTTTGCTTTGACGAGCTAACCTCGTCAAGCTATTAATAAAAGACACAGAGACAGGCAATTGATACACCTGAGAAACAGGGATGCGTGTTCGACACACCTGCACAGGTTATTGCTAACTCGCTAAATCTGCTCATATTGCAAGAAAGCAGGGTCCATATCCTTTCTCCTGTCTTATTTTGTAGAAAGAAGTAACATTAGACAAGGCAAAAGCAGAAGAATGAACAGAGTGAAAGATTTTAGCCTGTATGGTACTTTTGACGATGTCACTTCATTTTGGCCACTCCTTACTCACTTTGTACACTATGGCCATTGGAAATGTATTGGAGATCAGCTTCATTTTGGTCAAATGCAGCAGAAACGTCATCATTCCTTTCTGCTGTGGCAATCTGACCTTGTCTCTCTTGGCAGATTCTGTGAGCAACAAAACTCCAGAAACAAAACTCCCAAGCTGAGAAAGATGCATCTTGCAGTGACCTGTAGGTCTACCAAGTGCTTGAAGTCACAGCTTTTCTTAAAAAGAAATAAGGACAAACCAAACGCATATCATAAAACAACAAAAAAAGAATTCAAAACATGCGGCCATGTGAAAACTTAATATCAGAATTAGTTTATATATGTGGTGTGCCATAAAGAAATAGCTTATATGGATGGCCCCTTTACAAGGGAAATGTACTGTTCTCTGCAAGATAAAGCAGAGTGTGGAATAGAGCAGGTATCTGAGTGGACACAGACCTGTGCCCTCCTGGTGGAGAGGTGCTCAGGCAATGTCAGGGAACCTATTGGTAGAATAGGAGGATCCTTCTGTATAACTGTGAATCCTGCAGAATGTGGAGTAGCACAGAGAATCCAAAACACGTAATCCTTGGCTTGGTTGACTGGAGAAGCAATGAGTCCGGTAACAAGAGAAATCCAAGAAAGACAAGAAAGAAAAAATGAAACCCAAAGGGCGTGGTCAGGAAGAAGATTAGGAACTGGGAGATCAGTCTAAAAAGGTTAGAAACGCACACAAGAGAATACCTCAGGAGGCTTCTCAATAGTGAGCATGGGTTGGTGTGTGAGGGAACTTTAAATAATGAAGAGAAAGGGACGTGGGTGGATAATTGGGGATGGAGAATTTATGGATTTGGTGTCTGCGGGAACGTGATGGGTTCAATTGGGAATGAGATTGTGAAACAGTGGGTTTGGAAATGTGACGGCGTTTTTGAGGGAGAGTGTGGAGGCGTGACAGGCAAGCCTGATGGGAGTTTGAGCAGAGTGGCAGCTGGACATCTGGTGGGGTTTACAGTGGGCTCTTCCAAGGATGAGGCCTGGACAACACATTGATGACACATTGATGGAGCTGCTATACACTGCTGTGCCATTCCTGCTCTTTCACACAGCATAAAGGGCTGTGAGGAAAAACATTTCAGTCAAGGAAAATGAAGGAGAACACACATGAAAAATAAGAGTGAAAGCACCCATCCAGACGATCAAAGTCTCTGGGAATTTAAAATCTGAAAGTTGCGCAATAAAGACTGAAACAGTATAGAGCATTTCAATAAAATGAAATCAGACACTGAAATCAGAAAGAAATTCAAAACTTTAACAAACTCACAGTTTGACGAATTCTGTGGGGTAGACAAGACCAAGTACATCTGTAATCTATGGTACGGAGGAGGTTGATCTGGGATTTTTTCTCACCCTTTGGGATAGCAGAATTCTTCCTATAATTTTTGTACAGCATATACACACACACTGAGAGGAATTACAAAATGCAACAAATGCTACTGGCTCTTATTTGTTGCGTCTGTGCCTCTCAGTAAAGGAAATTGTTAAAAAACGAAGGGAAGTGTATATTTGTTTCCAAACATGGTACTGTATACTTGTATCCCAGCTGCAATTGTTTTTGTTAATCAGAACTGGTGTCACCTAGCACTTGTAATTCAGTTGTCCCGTTTATCGCCAAAATGGAAATTGCAGCCATAAAGAATGCTTTTGTTTTCTGTCCTAGGTTTAGCCTGTTAGAATTTTTAATCAAAAACAGAGGAAATGTGCTTTCTTGAGAGTGTCGATAAGACCATGCTACAATGCTAATTTACATTTTGACTGAGCCCGAGTTATCCTTAACCGGGCAGCAAGTGTACATTTGCGTGATGAACTAAGAATGATTTCTGCAATCGTCTATTTCACATTGAAGGGATCATAAATTATGAGGCGAAAGAAATGTGAGATTACATAAAATATAGACAGTATTTCACTGCACACTATGAAGAGGGGTCAAGGAGACACAGGTTTATCATAATAGAGATTAATGAACTCCAGATAAAGACTGCTTCACCAGTTGAGGTAAAAAGAGATTTCTTGTCTCAGAATCAAAACTTCAAGCATATTTGATATTTTAAAGCATGTTGACAAGCAGAAATAATTTGATCATTTAATTTGTGAAATACTACATTTAAGTTGTTATTGCTGATATCAAGTTCACGATCTTTGCTTAATGTCCAACTAATTTATGCATGGGTTTGAAGACACTCAATTACATGTGAAAATAGACAACGTAAGGGGACAAAGTAACTCCAACACCCTCATTTGGAGGGAAGATTGCAACTTTTTAAGAGGCCACTTTAACTAAGCAGTAAGATCGCCTACCTAGTTTACTGAAACCAAGACAGCTGCTTCACCAACAAGAGGATAAAAAGTGACACATCTGTAAATAGAAGCTCATTGAAATCCTAAATAAAATAAAACACAAGGCATCTCTTTACTCAATAAAAATGATCCATTTTGTTGGAGCTGAAAACCTGACTTCTTTCAAGAAAAGGCTGGATTCCTAGATTAACCAGATCCTAACTACCAAATAGGAACAAATGGTCTGCTCTCATTTGTAACCTGTCTCATTTTCTTAAAACGTTTAAGCGTGGGCTTGCTAAGCTTTTTATCAGTGACAGGAGCCTCCAGATTGGAAAGATAAATCACTGGGAAAGTCTAAAGGGAAAGGCAGCTCTGAGTATTTTCTTTCGCCTTTGAAGACTTTTGCCTTTAGGTTAGGATCAGGATTAAGTCGCTGGCGCGTGGCCTCGTCAAGGAAAAAGAAGCAAAGTTCTAGAAATCTCCTGCTGCTTTTTTTAGCATCAGCTTCAGCCTCTGCTCAAGGAATTAGTAACATGGGAAAGCGAAGGTGTGCTAAGAGATCCACCAGGAAGGCTGTGTTCAACTACAGTGACTGCAATTCTCCCCTTTCCTGTCATGAGCATTGAACAAAACAAAAGGAAAAGGAAGAGGGTGGTGATGATAATTAAATCCCAGCATTAAAAGTCTCAGCCCTGAACACTGTCTACCAAAAGCTGTTTTAGGGGGTATTGAAAAGCATTAGGCAATAAACTACTGGCTGCTCTGAAGTGGGTATCCTGAAGCCATCTATGCCAAACCATCTGCACTCTTGAACTAATATCTACAGTATACTTCACTGTGGCTCAACACGTGACAAGAATGTCACACCATTGCACGAATCAAAGATTTAAAAAACTCAAAAAATCTGTGACTTAACAGAAGTAACCGAGACCAGAAATACAACACGTACCAGGTCAAGCACTACGTATGTCAAGAAATAGGCTGCTTTCTGTGTTTTGTGTTCACATGTAGCGAACGGAAAAGAGAAACTGAACTAGGTGTTTCTGTGCAGTTATATTTGTACATTGTAAGAAATATAATTGGCATGATTTAGAAAACAGAATCTGTCACCTGCACAGACATGTGTAAGGGAAAGATTTTGATTGTCCTGTTTTATTGCAATGTTTCAAATGTACATGTGGTGTAAAGCAAGAAGTTTACTTTTATCCATCAGCTAATAATCTTGTAATAACAGCGTTACGATTTATAGATCTGAAATAAAATTACACAGCAAAATCTACATCAGTGCGAGATTTACTGTTTGGTGTCCCATGATTCACTTGGTGAAGCACTTGCTTGCTTCTCCACCTGCTTTATTTCACGGTTGGCTCGCTGGTAGAGAATGGCTGTCATGTGTCTCTCAACTAGGTACTGCACTTCATGGGTGAAGTGGGTCCCTTCGTATAAGTAACACACTTTGAGGTGTTCCGAAGTCACTTGGGATGAAATAAATTACATAAATGCAAGGCATTACCATTTCCTATCCTATCTTTTTGTCAAACAGTGTGGTTTTTTAACAATGACTTGATAAAATGGCTTACTGTGCTGTGGACCCAATTTTTCTTATGAATGAATGACTTTTGTTTATTGCACTTATATAACCATTTGGATGACCCAGGTCCATAGGCATCAACAGCAATGAAAATCAGTAAATGAAACTCCTCAAGCGAGATCACATCCTCAGCCCTTTTTGAAACAATTTACACATTTCACTATCAGCAACTTTCTTGGTTTGACTCATCCGTGCAGATCAAATGTTGCTTTTTCACTGCTCTATTATAGAACAGTATATATGATACAAATATGACAACATACTGTAATAATTACCTTCTCCTGCAATGTGCAACTTGTGCATGTTACACAAAGTGGAGAGGGGGTTGCACAGAATATTTAATATCAACGCCAATGGCTCCGTATGTACGACAAAGTAATGCTGGTTGATTTAATCCAGAGAGAACTGGAATTTCAATGAATTATTTATCAGCTGAAAAGCAACTTGGAGGCAGGAATGCCTTAGTTTATTAATGATTACATTCTGTAATTCCCTATTTGAGCATATACAGAGAGTACAGAAGTAGGGTGTTGTACAGCAATGGAATGGATGAATTCAAATGTTAAAAGCACATTCCAAATTTTCTCTTAAACATGGCTTTAGTTTACAATGACCTTTATTCGATGGTGTAGAGGGGTATCTGCGATACCTTTTCACACTAGGTACACGGGGCATTTAGTTGTTGCTGGTGTAGTCTTTCTGCGTGGGCCACAAATTTTGGAGACGTTTGGAGACGTTCTACCCACATCTTGGTATGTTTTTCCATGACAGATCACGGGGGTGTCTATCCACTGGCTTAAACGTGACATTAAGGAGAGAAATCATCATTGTAAAAAATACAAAAAGTACAAAACCATCTTTCTTAGGCATATAACTTTAGCCTCACTGCTCTGTATCTTTAATCTGAACTACTGACCTTAAACTAAGCGAACAATACAGAACACTGGGTCCTGTGAGGATTTCCACACCATGAGTGCAGAGTTATAACTCTGCCTCCAATAACCTTTTCTTCCACTCATTCTATTATCCAGTACACGTGGCTTTATTTTTTAATTGCATTGTCTCGCTGTTTGCTTCTGCACTCTATTTTCTTATGTTAAACAGCAGGCTGAGATTTCTTTAAAGACTTTCCATTTTTGCTTGCAAACACAAAAACAATCACATCTGCATTTTGTCTGGGTGTGTGCAAGTGATTTTAGTAAAAGATCAAAAACCTTCCATCATCTTTTTGAGTCTCTCAGTGAATTTTGGAGGAGCTGAACATTTTCTTAAATGTAATCTCTTTGGATGTCTAACTCCTAGAAACTGTACATTTGTAAGATTACAGCTAATTTGCAGGACTGCTTGCCAATGTGTTTAATCTGAATAATTCATCCATACTGTCTGACCAAGAACAGCAAAAATTCAGAAGTTGCATGTATACAGTACTTCCACCACTGCTTCCCATAACTCAGTTTTATAGTCATACCTCTCCTGAAGCTGGCTTTGTTCATCAAATGTAACTTTCATATAGCCACCTATTGACTTTCAGAGGGTATTGATCAACAGAAGCCACTGCTATTGACTTTTAAACTTGTCTTCTTACAGAACTATTGATGGCAACAACACTGATGTTAATATAAATATCACCGCTGAGAATACCGAGTGCAATTTCCTAGGACCTCCAAGATCCTGGATTCAGTCCCTGTTTGTGGGGGCCTGTCAGTGTGTAGTTCCCATATTTTCCCCATTTATACAATGGTTTTTGCCAAGTGCTCTAGGTTCCCCTGACATGCACAGATGTGGATGCAGGTTAGGTCTGATTGACTATTCAATGGGAGGAAGGATATCCAAGGGGATTTCATACTTGGAGGTTTTCCAGAACAGTCCGTGTTGCTGATAGAACTACAGAAAAAAAGAATCAAATGAACCTGAGTTAAATGAAATGGCCTTATCTCAATTTTGGCATTCCTGATGTTATAAACCATACTGTACTGCCTAGTGAGGAATACCCAAACACTCTTCAAAGCAGCAATTCCCCTCTTTTCTAGACAATTTTAAAGCTTTTTAGCAGGTGTTCCTGAGTTTCTGAGTTTTAATTAACAGTGAAAAATGAAAAGAGTGGCTGCAGATGTAATAACATCTATTTTTTTAATGCCAACTATTCGCATCACAGCCTTTGTGCTCAGAAACTCGATTTTGCAATAAAAATATTTCTGTTTAACTGCGACCTGGTGGAAGAGCAGAGAATTCTCTCGGGAGTTCAAAGGCCGAAATCATGAGTCCTGCAAAACCCACCAAAAATGTGACTTCTGCGCTTTCTGCTTTTCTATTTCAATTTCACAGCCCACGCCAGGGCTAAGCACATATCTCCTTTTTTTTCCAGACAAGCAAACTTAAATTGAAAATGCATTTTATTTGATTTTAATCCTTGGGAACACTGTTCAATGTATGATGTTTTTTTTAAAACTGCTGAAAATACCTAAGAATCACACAGAGTTGTACCCTGACTGGAGATAAATATTTAAATGTATCAGTCTGAGAAGGTATTTGATTTAAATATGCCACAATTGTAAGTACAAACCCACTAAGATAAACCCCAGGGGCCTTTCTAAAGGAAGTCCTCATTACTGACATGACTTACTTTCAGTATACACAGTTCCTGGCTCACTGATTGATGACTGCTACAGTATGGTATCTCCTTGACCTCAATTTACTCCTCTTATTTAATTTTAAAAGTTCTGCTCTACAAAACCTTCTTTTCCATCAGTTAAAACATCGTTTGCCTTCACTCTGCTCTATTACAATAAATCCAGAGAACTGACTCTCACAGATCTCACTCATCTGGAGAACTCCCTGCAGGGATAGACACAGAAGAGTGTGATTGAGGATTCGAAACACATCAGTCTCAGTTCTTAAAGATACAGTACAGTACGCAATACACTAAGTGAAGAAAGAAGTAATAGGTTTATTCCATGCTGAAAGAGAAGAGAGAAAACACAATGTTTCGACTGTGAAGCCTTCTTCAGGTGTGAGGGCCCTGTACAGGGACTAATGGAGAAAGGTAGGAGTTGGATGGACTCTTTAATTGCGCAAATCCAGCCCCATAATCCACTTGCATGTATTGATAATGGACAATCACCCCCATTTTTATTGCATGTTAGGTCCACACCTGAAGAAGGCTTCATAGCCGAAACATTGTGTTTTCTCTTTTCAGCATGGAATAAACCTATTACTTGTTCCTTTGCAGACTACGCATGCTGACGCAGCTACCCACCTGAAATACACTAAGTAAAGAGATGCTTCATAGGCACAGGTTCCCTTATGAGCAATAGCTGTAGCAAAGTAATCCTCATTGTATTGCACATGGAAAAAAATAGGATTGGCTGGATACTACAGTTTTGTTGATTTTTGTTATTAATTTTGGTAAGATGTTTGCTTAAAGGGTTTTTAAATGACACCAAACAAATTTATTCACACTGAAGCTTCAAAGAAAAGCATTTACAGTATATGTTAGAACAATCGGTAATTTCTTCGCAATAATGAAAATGAACCTTATTAGAGGACTGTTTCTACCAGGATAACATCCTCTCTTCATCTACAGTATATCATTTTATGAAGAATTTTTAAACGGCACGTGTTTGCATTAGTATATATGTTATGTTAATTTTATGATCTTATGAACACACAGCGATTTTCTGCGAGTGCATAAAAAATAATAAGGTTTAGGATGATCCGTCATATCACAGGATCAGTCTTAAAGAAGAGAGAGTGCCAAGGTGATCCTGAATGTCAAATTGTTTTTAAGCTTCTCACATATTTGGAAGAGACAGGTTAGTAATGGGAGGCTCCAGACTGATCACTGAAATGTTGTTGATCTCTAGTACCTTTCCCTAAGATTCTTCACCCCCGATTTGCGCCAAACAGCTGTACAAACAGTATGTAAATACCTAAAATAGCCTAGACAACAGAAACCAAGATAAGCCCTGAGGCTCAAATGTGCACTCAGATAGCAAGGGAGACCATTGACTTCTCTATACTACGTCATTCATGTCTGTAACAACAATGTAGGGTCGAACTGTTCCTCGGTGGCAGGCCTTAATGACTCTCTGGGTCCTGTGGTAGACCGATAATGGAGAGATGGCTTTTTTCCAGCTAACCCTGTGGGGGGGGGGGGGGGGATTTAATGGGACCAAATCGGATCGTGATCAGGAATTCGCTGGCCATTTCTTGTGGATCTATCTGTCACACTGGAGGCGTGAAAGTTGATCTCCTTCTGTCCGTGTCGGGAAGGAGACTGGAAACGAGATCCACACACAGTCTAGAAAGAATCAATGTGGACTGCCCCGAAAATCCTGAATGAAATGAAATTTTTCAGATAGATTTAGAAAATTACAGGTTTTATTACTAGGCAAAATAGAAGAATATCGGACTTTATACATCACGTACGTCCTCACCCTCATACTTGTAGTTTTTTTTTATTACTTTTTTTTATGCAGGTCCTTACAATTTTCCTAGAGTATTCATAATTCTTTATGAGAAAGAATTTGAGATGTGAAAGTATTGGGCTATTAATGCCAACAGCTATTATTGTTCACCTACAGTTATAAATAAAGAGGTTTATTCTATCTACATAAAGAGGTTTTATCCGTTCTTATAAATCAATGAATGAATATGAATAGCTTGTACTGTCCTACACACTTAATTACAGTATTTTCAGTGTTTTTACAGTAGCAAGATTAATTCACTCCCACCATTTTATTGTCTTATGCATTACGAGTCTTAACACATTACATCTGTAAGCTTTAAAGAAAGTTTTATTGTTGATTTTCTTTTTTGATTACACATACTGTATATTGCTACAGGCATAGCAATCAAAACTTGTTCAGTACAAAATGCTTAGTTCAAAATACTATGTGACATTAAATCCAACGGGATTGTTACTAATTACTGTACTTACATTACAAGCCATAGCTTTAATGTTAAATTGAGGTAGTGTTGAAAAGAGCAGATGACGTTTTATTTGAATTCATACATTCCACACAACGTCCGTTAAACCAACTGAAACAATAGCAATTACCTCAAATGGGAGGATTTTTTCCTTCTATCTTTAGTGAAGCTGTTGTAAATTTAGTTTTCCTCTGACAGATCCTCAGAGAAAAAGGTTTTATCACACCAATAGCTTGTGAGACAACAAAACATTTTCATTTACTACTTCCTAATACTACGGTGCAGCTCATTTACATCCTTTTCCCCCGAAAATTTAAACTGTAAGTTGTTTGCTGTGTAGATCAGACATAATTCATTAGAATTATATTTTGGTGCATGTGTGTTCCTGAATACCTAAGATCTGACATTTAAGGTACAATCACAATCCCTTGCTTTCTCTGCTCAATCACATTTGTCGATTACAGATGTAAGTTCTATAACCAAACCACATTTCCTCTTCTAGAATCATTTTACTTAATTAAAAAGAAGGTAGCAAGAACAATAATTAATCTCTTAGAAGAGTTTAGTATGCATTGCTTTTGCACCCTTTGCATAAAGCATTTGTTTTTGCAATTTCAAGTCAATATGCACAGTATGTCCTATCGCAAGGAAAACTGTAGACTTCCACACAAACAAGCAATCCATAAAAAATGTGTTGAAGGTAGACATTGGACCAAAATCTGTTTTTCTGTTAGTTGAACAACATGCCATACACCTACAGCAAGAAATAAACTTGCTGAGCAAATGTTTTAAATATTTAAGCAGTATGTTTGAGGCTGTTACAGTAGATCTGTTAAAATATGTACAATATGTACACCACAGTTCCCCTACACCAATAGAGTGAACAGTTAAGGGAGCAAAAGCAAAAATGCATCAGGCTTGACCGCTGGGTGCTAAAATATTTCCCCCTACACCCTGATGTGACAATTTAACAGGAAACCCAAGTGGAATATGAAATAAAATGGACCGAGAAGCAGTAGCACTGCAATATTGACTTATGAGATTTGCCAGTATTGATTGAGGCAGAGGCAGAGAATTAATTGAGTCCCAGGGAAGCAGTGCTGGCTGAAGTCGGGGAAGTTCAATAACGGCACTAAATATGTTCTGAGTCAGGCAAACAGCCCTTGATTGGGAAAATTACCGGCCTGGATGTGCAGTGCCACACAAGCAGAATTATTTACCGCCAACAACCAGGTTGAAACCATAGGGCAGTATTCAGCAATTTGAGCAAGCCAAACAGGATTTGAAATAGGTCTGCTATGCTGAGTTACATTGGGAGCATTTGAAAAAATGTCCATTGTATGCAATTATAATTTATTAAATCTATGAATGGACTTCTTTGGGATACAAATCTATTTGACTTTTTCTACTAAGACAGTATATAGCTTTTGACATTCATGTTATTTGAACACATTGCTTCAAGACCTAAGGGAAAAAAATGGTATTTGTAACTATAGAGTTTGACTGTTTAGTTTTTAAGACTTCTTATCTTAGCTTACTATTGTGTAGAGAAACATCTTTAAGCATAGGGGTATGTAAATCGTGGACTTATTACAGCAATCCAAATATCAGAATGTATGTAAACTAAAAAAAGGATGAGACAAAATTGCAGTTGCAAACTTTTATAAGGTACATCTGAGCACTTAAACCTTCACATTTGTTTGGACTATGTATGCATCTCTTTTATATCGTATTTTTGGAATCACCCTTCCTTTCCTAGTGGTACAGAGACTGAGCTGACCAAGTACACACATTCTTTAATACCATCTGCCCATACCATGCGTGGCTACGTGACTGCCAAAGGAAGTCATGTATTCCCAAAAATTAAAATTACAGGGCTCTGAAAATAGCTTTTTAAAGTTTTTGATGCATAAGCTACCTACAAACACCAATTTCTAAATATCTTTTTTGTATGTATGTTGTATGGTGCACCTCTGTAGACAGGTGACATGTGTTCTGTAGACAAGTGACAGTAAGTTTGGAAAAAGCTGTTGATCTCTGCAATCTGCTGTTAATTCCTGAACTACAATAAACTGAAGGAAGAATACAGGAGAGCTCCTACAGAACAAGGCTACATTCACGTATTCACGTATTCAAGCTTCTCTTCAGACATTTCTGTACTGTGTAAGATCACTACAGATGTATTCGTTGCTAAGTCTGGGGAGGTTACTGCTGTTGTATGAAATACTTTCAGCCAGTGAATTCCCTTTCAAATATTGACCATGAAACTGAAAAGCAAATCTCTGGGCTCTCGCTTACTTTCAGTTAGGTAAATCTCCAAGGAAAAACTGATTTCAATTTCTTCTTGAAAATTATCCTTCCAAAAATGTTAAGGTAGTAAAGGAGCCAGGAGAAGAGAAAATCGAGGCCTGTGTGTGGGCAACCTTAGTTACTATGGCAACAGTGAAGAAGAGTGAAAAAAGAATAGTGTTCCAAAGGGGAAAGATATATGCCGATGTGTTTGAAGGGCTCCTTTCTGACATTTATCATTAGCAGGTTTAACCGTTTGTTTCTTCCCGAACATCTCACTAATCAATTTAGATAAGTGCAAAAGACGATGGATGGAAGAGAAAGCGAAGAACCACTAAATGAATTACATTGTCGAATAGTAAACTACAGAAGAGAAGCCGCAAATGAAAATATGTGAGAAGGGAGTTCATACGACTCAGCTACTCAGGAAACCACAGGAGGTGACTGAGGTGATCCCTGGATGTTTGGAACTCAATGATTATCAACTGTCAGGAGCATAACCAGTCCTCAGAAGAGAAAGGAACAGGCACTTAAAATAATTGGATAATTGAATTAAGGAAGAGAAGTAATATTCAAGAAAATGTCAAAATGTCTGCATGAGTCATCTGTAAATTCATAGCTTTTTGTGCTTTTCTACATTTTTACAACTACTTCACTGTCACAAATAAGGGGTATTTGCAGCCTAAATACCCCTAGACTAAGGAAGGATGGATGTCTGGAATTTTATTTTGAAAAGAATACAATATAACACACTTCTACTCCATATACGCCACAGTAAACAAAACTGTTCTTTAATGTTAAAATATTACATGAGCCACATTCCAGGAGATGAAGCTCATTGCAGTGCTAATTCCCAATTCCTGTTTTATTCAAAGAATACAATTTGACAGACAATCTTCACAGCATCTGCAATCAGTGACTTCCTGCACTTCTAAGATTGATAACTGAGAACTGACTGTCTTATTAATATAGACAGTGTATGATGATTGCGCTCAAATACCTTATAATATTGGATGCATTTTGGCAGAGTTGAAAGATAGTGGAAATGAAAATAGCTCTGATTTGACACTGGCCTTTCATGCTTCAAATTCATATCTTTAAACATATTTACAAACAGTGTAGGAAGACCCTCTACCTGTTCCTATAGAGACACTATTTATACTGATGGAAAAAAGAAACGCAACATTTTCTGGAATGAGAATATTATGGAACATTAGAATATGAATATGAGAATATTTTAGTTTATGTATTTTCACAAAAAGTTGTCAATTTGTTTTAAACCCTCTGATCAGCAATACAGCTTGTGCAGTGAGGCATTGCAACTTGCCAATCACATGAAAGCTCGTTAGGTGCACTTTTACCCAACGAGGTCCAGGTGGAAAAATGCCTGATCAAGTCACCTTTAAAAAGGCCTTAATTCAAAGCTTAGGTCACTGCAAGAAAAAGGCCACACTTAGTCACTTTTCTGTGCATTCCATAATGCCTTGAATGTCGCCAGAAGCAAGGCAGAGGGCCATTGGCATACTGCAGGCAGGCATGTCATGTGCCAGCTTTGAGTAAGCCGCTCCACTGTGTCCCGACTGCAGAGAAGGTTTCAGCAGACTGGCAGGACAGATGACCGTCCATGATCCGGTCGCCCTCAAGTGACCAGACCAGAGATGGACCGACAGAGATGGACTGGTCCATCTGAGAGATCGTTTCAGATCTGCCACCCGTACTGCTGCTGAAACTGCTGGCAGACACAATGCCCACATCAGTGACAGGACAGTGAGGCTCCATGCTGCTGGCCTCAGAGCAAGGCGACCTGTCAGAGGCCCACTGCTCACACCTCCTAGACGTCACACCCCACTGGCTGGGGCCAGACAGGCTGCGATAGACCCGTCAGCAGTGGCATCAGGTCCTCTTCACGGATGAGTCACTCTTCAGCCTGTCCCATGCAGACGGAAGGGCCAGAGTGTGGAGGAGGAGGTGTTGCGTTTCTTTTTTCCATCAGTATATTTAGCTCAGTATCTGCAATACAAGAGATTTTTCAATAAGTCGTCATGCAGCTTTTCTTACGTTAGGAGATTATTCTGTCTGTACGTCTTTTTGAAGATGAGCAATAGGGAAATTACAGACTCTATCTAGAACGATGTTCATTTTTCTGTCAAGTTTCCATAGATGTCTGAACACTATGAAAAATAATTGAAATAATTCTGCCTTGCCAACTTTGGAACTCTCCAAATCTGTGTTAGTCTGGATTTGGCTAGGAAGCTCAAGTAAGGGCATTACAGGGTTAGAAATGAGAGGAAGCTTTTTGGACAACATACTGTAGCTCATTTCACAGTTACTAATTGATCAGAGGAAGTCATTCAGCTGAGTCTTTAACAACACGGCTCTGTAGCTTGTTCCACACTCCCACACCCCTTAGCATAAAGAAGCGTCTCCTGTTCTCAGTTCAATGCATTTCCGCATATTTTCCACTTGTACAAAAATTTTACTGTTTATTTTGACTTTGTCATTGCCTTTGAGGATAACAAATATTTCAATGAGGTGATCAATGGCAAGAAAATTTAAAAACATGTCAAGGTGACAGCTAACTAT
Source organism: Lepisosteus oculatus (assembly GCF_040954835.1). Lineage (NCBI taxonomy): Eukaryota > Metazoa > Chordata > Actinopteri > Semionotiformes > Lepisosteidae > Lepisosteus > Lepisosteus oculatus. The sequence goes on from NC_090718.1 coordinate 12,412,167, forward strand.
GCACATCTCCCTTTGTTGAGGCAGGAGGTCAGTATTAAAAGTGGGGGCATAATAGAGACAATTTATTTTCTACTTATTTACTCTGAGCCAATCGTGGGAGAATGATTTGGTAGCCAGCAAAGGTCTTTTAAAAGCAGCCTGTAACCCATTGCTCAGTCTTGAAGTATAAATGTGCAAATAAACTGGCACTGGATTACCTATTTGACAACTTAATCCCATTTTCCCTAAACTATTACTTCACCAGTGCTGGAAGCAGAAGTGATCTATGACTTTCATTGAGCTTCACAAGGAGCTGTGTTCATTTCATTAGCTGGTAGAGGAATTTTTCCACCATATTTTACCAACTTAAAAAATAGTCAATTTCCACAAAAATCAGTCTTGGGTGTTCTTTTCGAATGAACAGTGGCTTTTCAATAATTGCCAAACCTCCATTGAAGGTAGACACACAACACCTTCATGTTGTGTATTTTTAAAATCAAATGAAAAAATTGAAAACTACAGCTTCATAGCAAAGCAAATAACTGAGATATGCTTCTCGGAAACATACATTTCCTAAACTGCACTGAAATCATTTCTTTAAAATAAGCTTCTGATGACGATGATTATTATTATTAAACTGAATCATTTATCAAACTGTAATACTATTTTAATGGCACACATACAGTATAGCATCATTTTGATATGAAAAACACAACATATCAGGAACATGTACTGACATATAGCCAGTGGCACTCCATCAGGTAGGACTGTACCATCTCTGAAGTCAGGCATGCTGAAATTGCAGGAAGGGCAGGTAGTGAGTGCCTATGAAATACATTTATAGCTCAGGGGCTAATGAGGCCTGATGCTCTTGAACTGTGAATCAAGCACATAACTGACTCATGCTTGAAAAGAATATTTCAACAAAGACACCTCTTTTTTCTTTGTCAGGGTGACTTTGGTGTTGCATATCGACAGAATCTATATTTACAGTATACAGTATATTCATAGCTGAAAAACTTTGCGCTGTGCGCAGGGTTAGATATATACTGATAACTTTGCCTACTAGAGACTACGATACAATGGCTATCCAGTTCATGTGAAGTAGAGAATGGAGGTATGAATAAAGTATTGGACAAACTCTTACGTTGCCATGTTGTTGGTTCTCTTTTATTTTATCTGCCCAACTAAACATATCCATAATGGCCTGAACACAAATTGTCATGAAGTGCTTCAAAAGGCAAGTCATGGGCCACATTAAGTCCAGACTCCTCAACTCTCTGGACCCCCTCCAGTTTGCATATAGTTCCAACCGGCCTACCAATGATGCCATATCCCTCACCCTTCACCTTGCTCTGTCCCATCTGGATAAGAGGGACACTTATGTAAGAATGCTCCTCATTGACTTCAGTTCAGCATTCAACACAATCACAATGAACCTTAACACCTCCCTCTGTAACTGGACCCTGGACTTTCTGACCGAGAGACCTCAGACAGTCTGGATTGTAAACAACATCTCTAGTACCACGATACTGAACACTGGAACCCCCCAGGGCTCAGGTGTGAAGAAGGCTCCACAGCCAAAACGTTGTGTTTTCTTTCTTCTTTTTTTCGTCATGGAATAAACCTATTACTTGACGCAGCTACCCACCTGAACCTAATGTACCTTGTACCCTGTCAGAAATGGCTATGTCTACATTGTCTATAGCATTGTCTTATCAGTGCCTTGTCTGTATTCACACCGTAGACCTGGAGAAATATATATATCTCCTCTGTATACTTTATATGGCTGTAATGACAAATGTGCTTGAACTTCAATGATCACACCACTTTTTGATATTGGGTGGACAGCTGAGGTTTTACTGAAACAGAATCAGCTGATAGTGATCCACAGAGCAAGATTCCTGCATGATATGATGTTCATTATCCAATGAATGAAAAATGTATTTCAAAGGGAAATAAATATTATAATTGCTTTGTGAAGCACTTATCCTTGAGATCTGACAAGATTGGGCTACATGCTAGCACATACTGTCACATTACAGACAAGCTCTAAAGAAACGACGCAGCAGACTGAGAAAAACAGTAAGCACTTTAGTTACCTTACGAGGCTTTACAGTAAGGCATTCCTTTAACATTACATTAGCTGAATTGTGATCTGAGAACTTCTGTGCTTTGTCCCATTTTGTAAAACAATATAATTAAAACTCATGGTAATGTTTCTAGCATTCAAGTATATAGTACATGTAGGTAAATACGTACTGCCAGAGTTGGAGTGAGAGTTAAATTTGGTGAAGGATGTAACGAAAGCGTTCTTTCCGGACCCTATGCAGACGACACAATCCAGGGAAGAGTGAAAACACAGAGGGAAAGCATGCAGGAGTCGGGAATGAAAACAGGGTGCGTGTCCAAGGTGCGCAGGTGTTCTGGGGGGTAAACTGTCCAAAGGGGGTCCAAAGGGAAATCCAATACGTGGCAAATGTCCAGAGCCTGTTGGTCCATCAGTGACAGAGACAAACGAGATTAATCCCCACACTTGCCTGGTACAGGAACCAATGCAGAGCCTGGAACAGAGTGAGTGTCTGGCTTTTAAGGTGGGCTGAATAGGGGGCTGGAACAGGGGGCAGGTGCACAAAATCAAGTCAGAAGTGAAAGAGCTGGAGCGCCCTTAAGGGGGAGGGACTAATCTCATGACAAAGGACAGAGATAAAATAATACTATTGTATAATACTGATGGTAGGGCATGGTAGGCATAAGGAAGGAAGGAATAAGGAGGATATAGTTGAATTAATTTTGTATTGTAAATGGCATAAGATGGCTTAATACCTTTGTTACAACACCAATCAATAGCACCTATGAGTGCACACCTGATCTCACACACATTTAACACACATAACTCACACATACAGTCAATACCAACTTTCAGAAGCTGTTGGTTTTAATTATTATATTTCCCCAGAAGGAAATAGACTTGTCCTAAAGGAGAATGCAATTCCATTCACATTTAAATTTCACATTTAAAGGAATATGTGTGATATCATCACTCAACCTTTGTGAAATCTCACATGAATTGAGCAGGGTTAAGAGTATTTTCGACATGGTTTTGTAGAATGAGTTAACATACTGTAGCTGCTCTTGGGGATATTGTTGTTTTGACTTCCGAATGCTTGCTGATGACTTTAACATACATAACATGGAGTTCGTTGAAGGAAGAGAAAAATCATATTTAGCCACAAATGGTAAAATAAACGGCACATTTCAGAAGGTTGCTGCTGGTCATGGTCTTTCAAAAGAAAGAATCACGCTCCATCTGGAGTACTGCAGTAATTCACTCTGTCACGCCATTCCATCTGTACAGAAATAACTGTCCTTTTTGTTGCAAAAACTCATTTCAGTAGAAAATTAATTCTCATTTGTTTTGTGTGCAGAACTGTGGAAATGACAGATTTTGGGAAGCTCTAACACTCCTGTAGATGCAGCTCTCAGTCAGTTCCTTTTCATTTTCATTGTTCTGTACAGACTTGTGCGCACGGCACTGAAGCAATAAGAAAGTAAACAATTTACAGCTGGCCTGACAGACAAGCAATTGTTAAATCAGGGGGAGGCAGAGACAAAAATGCCAATAAATGAGACACAAATGTGCAGTACGACATTTCCTTCAATCCTTTCCATCACATTTGTCTTCTTACAAAAGGTGCAAACAGAGAAATAATGAAATAAAACAAAAACAGGCGGCCAAAGAGCAGCAGTGCAGCCCTGTGCAGTCCTAATGGTATGCGATAGTGTGGAGTTGGGCGGCGCAATTGTACGCAATTCCAATTCAAACACACAAATTGCATCTAAACGTGCTCAGCCACTGCAATACCGCTTGCAAAACATGCATGCACATCAAGACACAAACAGATATTGTACAAATACGCACATACACGAGCTCACGCCACCATGGTGCATGAGTTCACATGCATCATAATCGCTCGGCCAAATGTATGCTAATGTGCCCTTCAGCAAACGTGTTGGTGTATAAATGGGAGACACTGTGCTGCTCGTGATGTGAAGTATTCTGAGGGTGATTCTGCTGAGCAAGCAGTAAATGTGCATGTGTATGGCACACTGATGCAACACCACAAGAGAGCAATACTGAAGCCTCATGGTGCACCAGAGAGGTGTCACGCAAGGTGACACTGGGGAAGAACCCGTTTGCCAATTAATCTGCTCCAGGAGACACTTCAGCACCATGCAGAGAGAATTTAGGCTTGTTTCAAAAGTTGCAATTGTTTATCCCCAAATGATGTTGATTGTGCACCACTCCCCTGGAGTTGAGTCCCCCAAAAAAGATGATCTCAAGGTGGCGGCCCCAAAGTTAAATGCAAGCAGTGTCTCAAAATAGTCTGCGCTGAAACTATTTGAAATACAAACCCTTTGTTAGTCCAGAATTTGAATGCTTGAGTTTCACTGTTAATCCACTGGTTTGACTTTTGTGTTTGTGAGCACTTGAATCACGTTCCCTGAATGCCTTTTCTGTTCAAAACTAAAAAGTCACAGAGCTTTTAAACCCGTCAGTGTACAACATCATTTTATGCCCAGGAGTCCAGAGAAGTAGTATGTTTTTTCTAACACACTGGCCAGAACTGTATATAGTACCCAAAATGAGGGTTCATTAAAGCAATGTACAATTTTAAGATAACGTTCCTTGATTTTTTGCTCCCTTGCTCTGAAATTCAACTGTACCAATCAAGTGAGCATGTCACACCAACCCTTGTATCAATATAAGCCATGGTGCTCCTATCTCACAGGCACCACACACATCCCAGGAATCACTGTTTCTCAGCTAGTCAAGGATACCTGAACCAGCCCAAGCATTCCTAGTTCCATGAGGTCTGTGGCCATTTGGGATAGCTACTTGGGAGCCCCCTGATCCCAAATTTCAAATGTGGGATTATCTATGATGGGAAATAAGAGAACATATATCATCACAAAGTACTTCTGATGATGGTTGTGACAGCATGGAGCTCTTCCCAGCAGCACAGGGTGCAGAATTGAAATTCATCATGGATGAGATGGCAGTCCATTGCATGACACACATGTGCACACACGTGCACAAGAACACAGGAATGATTTACAGACACCAATTCATCTAGACTGCATGTTTTTTGGAATGCTGGAAAAGCACATCTGGGCCTGTAGAAACCCTGTGTGTCCCTGAGTCCTTAAATGTTAGTTTGCCCAAAGGCCAGTGAAGAAATCTATACTAGTATTTTATTTCTGTTTGTTGCAATACACCAATTAAAAACAAAACTGCAATCATGCTACATGAAACCATGAATAAACAGGTGTATGCAATACAGCAGTGTTCATTACTAAAAACACAGCAGAGATCAAATCTTCCATTGCGTAGCCTTTCTGATTCAGTAGGTTTGCCATCTCCTGCAACTAGAAACAGTGGTTACAATAGTAATAGTAAGTGAAGGTGCATTTATGCCTTTAAATCTCACAGTTCTAGAGTCTAGCTCATAACAGAAAATCCAGTGTTCAATTCAGAACCCAGACTTAAGCCCCCTCTATAGGAAGCCATAGAATCCACATTAAAAACTGTAGGCCGTCTGGGTCAATAGAAAGCCGTTTAATTATTCATGAATGGTGGGCAGCAGTGTGAATTTCTTTCCATTTTAAAGGTAATCAATTGCCATATAATTGTTCTGAGAAACCCTCTGTAGAGGTGGAGGGCAGAACACAAATAATTCAGTCCACATAATGATTTGCTCCAGTTTTTTTGTTTTTCATTCCAAACTCCTTTGGCATTTCCAAAAAAAATCTAATGTAATGCTCTTGAGCTCCTTCTCAATTATGGGTTTTCCGATGAATTAAGGTACTGTATTTTAGTGAGAAACTTCAAACCAGAACTAATTAAATGGCAGCATATTTATTTTACAGTTTTATTTTCCTTATTATTGTACATATAAATGTTCATTGAGGTTATATGGACCAGATGGCCTGCTCTCCATAGTAAACTTACGTATATTTTAATGTTCGGCTTAAAAGGAATTAATAAACTACATGAGCTGCCGTACTGAACAGGAGCCCTGATTTTTCAAGCAGAAGATAAGAGTGAGAGAAAAGATTTCACAATTTCAGCAACTTCTTAAAACTCTAACTTCATTACACCCATAGCATGTCTTGATGCTTGTTCTTATAAAATAAGCCAACATATGTACGTAGGTTATCTATAAAAACCTGTGTCTCAGATTACATCAGTATTTGAACAGATTTAATTTTGTTTTAGAGAAAAGCTTATCAACCTAAAGAAGCCTTTTAGGGCCATCTTGCATATAAGAGTACAGTACATTTCATTGCTCTTTCAAAGCACTTAATTATAATTAATAATTGCTTATGCTGTTCTGGACACTCCACTCGAAGCGCTTTACAGGTAATAATGACTCTCCTCCAACACTACCAGTGTTCAGCCCCACCTGGATGATGCGACGGCAGCCATAGTGAGCCAGTACACTCACTACACACCAGCTATAAACTGGAGGAGAGCAGAGTGATGAAACCAGTTCATAGAGGGGATTATTTGGAGACCATGATTGGTAAAGGCCAGGGGAAAATTTGGGAGGACGCCAGGGTAAGACCCCTACTTTTTTCAAGAAACACCTTGGGATTTTTAATGACCACAGAGAGTCAGGACCTTGGTTTTATGTCTCATCCAAAGGACGGCACCTTTTTACAGTATAGTGTCCCCGTCACTGTACTGGGGCATTAGGACCCACACAGACCGCAGGGTGAGCGCCCCCTACTGGCTCCACTAACACCTCTTCCTGCAGCAACCTTGGCTTTCCCAGGAGGTCTCCCATCCAGGTACTGGCCAGGCTCACACTTGCTGAACTCCAGCAGGCTGCCAGTTGTGAGTTGCAGGGTGAAAAAGCTGCTAATTATTATCCACTTATTAGTTCCAGACAGCTTTTGTCATTGTCAGAGCTGCTATTGTCAGACCATGAAGAAAGACACTTGGCTTAATGAATTCTGATGCTGAATGCTATCTTTACTGCATCTATGCAAATGGGAAAAAAAATCCAATTGTTATCCTCTTTATCCATTTGATTCTAAATGGTATGGTTTTAGCCACTGAAAGAAAGAAAAGAAGCCTACATCACAGTGAATTTAAACATCTCAGTGTCACTGAAACTGTTATTACAGAATTCTTCTTAGTGAGATCTATTATAAGGAGACTACCTGCTCTGGGTATCAGAATGGTTTTTATCTTAGATGTTACCTGTGAAAAAGAACTGAAAGGAATTCGTTTTGAAATAAATCTTGACAACAGAAATGAGATACCTGAAGATGGGTTACTAAACAGTGAAACAACTTCTGCTAACTTACCTACTGTAACTCTGTAGATACATGAAGAGAGACCTGTATATTGTCAGAAGAGAGAAAAATCTTACACAGAAATTCATATTAAAACCCTACAATACCCAGAACAGATTCTTGAAACTTGAAAAGCATACCGAGTGAAGTAACCCTCACCTTGTGCAATTCCACATTTCTTCTGTCAGCAATTCATTTCAGCATGAAACCATCTATGCTTAACCTCACACACAATCATATTTGCTGTCACTGAACATCTTATCATAAACACAAAAAATGAACATAATACCTCACATCAGTGTGCATTTGCTTCCCTGATTTGTAAGTAAAATTACAGAATAAAGTCAATTACAAATCCATGACATCTTTATCATGGAGTGATTAATGCACCATTAATCAGGAAATAGAATTGTTGTGAAACATTATGACAGGGATTATGAGAACTGCAGGATTTTGTCTGTATAGTGACAAGGAGTTCAAAATTAGACAAGATTACAGTGGACTTTTTCAGGAGCAATTATGTTTACTCGGGACAAGGCAATAAATTCCAGCTGTACTCCAGCATGAAAGTTGCTGAACACAGTGCCTCTAAGAAACCCAATAACCTCCCCAGACACACCCAAGGATACTCTTCTACCAAGCTTTCTTTTGCCCTCTCCAACGACTCTGATGGGTGGCAGCAAAGGAAACTCGACTGGACAGCACAGATCAATCAGAATAAAAAAAAAACTCTCATAATTTCAGCACTGAATAACATTCAGGACTGGCACCAAAATTTCAAAACTTCTCATTAATGATTGTTTTTTTAAATAACTATACCTTAAGGTGTGGTTCATTAATTACACAAATTCCCTACAAGCGTGTGCCCTAGAAACAGCATATTCCACCACTCTATGTTTCACATTCAATTGTAACAATTTGTAACAAGTTTTACAAACTACAGGGTCCTGAACTGTTGCTAAATATTAGCTACTGCATCAGTTAAATCACCTCAGTTGTCCACACAGTCAACTCATGTGGTCAAAGCGATGAGTGTTTTGGGTCCCCACAGATTTTAACTGTAAAGCTGGAGAAGAGCCTCAAGCAGAGGACGAAGAAAGTAGTGTTGATGAGTCAGGGACTCTTGAAAGACTTGTGGTCCTTGTGTGGTGAAGTCCTGAACTGCAGTGCATCAAACATGACGGAGTCAAACATAATGAAAAACTGCTGGGCACTTTTAGCACTGGGTTAAGTCAAGCAATAATAAAAGAAGACTGCAATGAATTAAAACCTAAAAAAAGGGAAATCGAAAAGCTGAAATGACAGGCTGAGCCTGCAGCCCTCTAGCACTGCTGTATGTCAAACCTACTCTCCCCAAAGCCAGGAACTAAATGCATTGAATTAATGACTATATTTGTGCATTAATTGAGGCTTAACAAGATTAGTACAATTTGCCCAATAGCCATCCACAGTGGAAGAAAACATGCCTACATGTAAACAGCATTTTGAGGAACAAAAATGTAATCAGAACTGGAAACAAAGAATTGGAACATATTAGTGTCACGTTCCTGATCCAAACTTTCTCTGCAGGGGCAGGCGAGAATGCACAGCAGTATTACAGTAGTTAATTACTAAACCTGGAGAAGTGACCAACAGCACAGAATTAGATAAAAAGGCTATTCTCACAATGTGAACATTTTGATGTCCACAAGCTGTCTGCCTTAATCAGTTTCTTAGAACAAAGTTTCTTTATAGATTTTTTAAGAAAGAATTGCACCACTCCCACTTCCTATTTTTCAATTCAATACTTCTTGGGGGATATCTGTAGCCTCATAAATGTCAAAGATCTCTTCTTTATAAAAAAGTCTGTTAAAGTTTTACGTTAAGCCTGATTGATCCTGGAATGTCTCCCCAATTCTAATTGCCTGTTTCTCTGCAGTAATCTATGACCATGACCTGGTTTTGCTGGACTAGCTCTATCTAAACTGCTCAGAAAAGAGACGATGCACTGACCTATAAGAGAGAAGATAAGATCACTCTATTGGCCATATACAATTTCTTGCATTAGGAATTTGTCTTTTTGCATACCGCTGCTTGCTCTCCATGAGACACACAGACAGGGAGAGAGAAGCTTGGGGTCAGAGCGCAGGGTCAGCCATTTATACGGCACCCTGGAGCAGTTGGGGTTAAGAGCCTTGCTCAGGGGCCCAACGGAGTAGGATTCCTCTGCCGGCCGTGGGATACGAACCAGCAATCTTCCAGCTACAGGCGCAGATCCTGAGCCACAGAGCCACCGCTCCGCCCGTACTGAATGTGTTTTTAATGCATAGCAGTCTGAGCTGTTCCACATTCTAGCAGCTGCTGGGCTGTCATACAAGTGAAGGGAGCCAACACCCTGACCTGCAAGCTGTCTGAGGAAAGAACCCCACCTGGACTGAGTTTCCAAAATCTAGAGACACAAATTCAAATGAAGCCTCAGACTCTAATTCCTACCGTCTATCCTCACCCTCTCCCGTACTGTAACACCCCCTGTTCTTTTCCCACTTTCTGATAGATATCCAGGCACAGGAGGATGCCTTGAGTTATCGCAGGAAATGTTTGCAAATGCTTTTTCAGTGTTTCCAAAAGACAGGGACAGATCTGGGACAAAACCTTCCCATCTGTGACTCACAAGATAGAAAACTGAGTATGAGCTATTATTTTTTAATCTCCATAAACTATTCCCAGGACACGCATAAACAAACAGCTACATATTGTGTTCTTGCAGCTTCATAGAGTCCATCGAATGAGCCAATAAAGAGAACTCACATACAATGACTACTTAATTTCATCATTCTGAGAAACACCATTGCCAAATGAAGTGTGTGCAAGAAAGTTTAAAACTACTCCAAATTACTGATGCTTCCGTTTTACAACATTCGGAAAAGAACCGCCTCAAAAGTGATTTTTAATTCTGTTTCACATATATTTCATGCTTGCCTTGTCTAAATGTCCTTATCTCAGCTGTAAAGCTGAATTAAATATTTTTCCAATGTTGTGAGATTGGATAGAGCAATTTAATTTTCATAGTTCACATAATTCAGAACTGTTCATACTGTACATTCATTATATATATCTACATATTTCTGTAGTGTCATACGTGATAAATATTTATGACAGTTACCGTATGTTTGTATTAATTTTCCCATTCTTCATCAGCAGCTTCACATACAGTACAGTTTGCACTATACTGTATTTATACAGTAGAAGCATTTAAAAAATATATTTGCTTAGTGCTCCTCTGATCTTTCAGATTCTTGTGCCATGTGTATAACTGCTATAGAAAATGAATCATTTATATCTGCAAACTACTATGTCATTAAAATTTAAACTAACTGTATTATTTGTGATATTTATAGAAGCTTGCCCTTTATGCAGGGCTAAATTAGAAGGTAAAAGATATGAATTAATTAACACCAATTAACATTTAATTTGAGGTTAAAGGACAAGGCTTAATAGTATTAAGCATTCTGTACCATGCTCTTAAATTACTAATTTGCAGGTGTTTGAGGCTCTGAGGTAAATGGATAGATTAGTTGGTAGATTAAGTACATTCATGCTAAGTATAAATAAAAAATACATATATACAACAAGATGCACGTGGCTAAAGCTTTTTAATTTTTTAACAAAATAAGGCATGCATTACCAGAATGCAGCTTGCTCATCAGAAAACCAAATAACCCGGCGTTGAGCTGATGTGCATGAATAATACAGTATGAAATTATTTATTTTGGTACCTGACACATTACGGTTGACTGTTCCATTTTTTCAAGAAGCAAATACTGTACTGTACATGCGCCATGAAAAGAAAGGAGGAAGAGTTACTGTACCTCCTGGATTTCCCAAGGAAAGAGTCCTTCTTCCTAGGATTTACGTTGACCTCTGTAAATTTGTCTTGCATGGTCCCTGAGCACTGGCATTCAATCCTTGAAATTTTTCCAAGTTAATAATGATAATGAATAACTCCTTCCACTTACATAGCATTTTCTGGGCACTCCAGTAAACCATCGGCTTTACAGGTAATGGGGACTCCCCTCCACCACCACCAGTGTGCAGCCCCACCTGGGTGATGCACCAGTACACTCGCCACACACCAGCTCTCATTCGGGAGGAGAACAGAGTCATGAAGCCAGTTCATAACTGGGGATGATTAGGAGGTCAATATTAAGGCTAATGGGAAATTTGGCCAGAACACCAGGGTAACACCCCTACTCTTTTAGAGATTTATTATGGGATCTCATTTTTTTTTTACGTCTCACCATAAGGACGCTGCCTTTTTACAGTGTAGTGTCCCCATTACTATACTGGGGCATTAGGACCCACTCAGACCACAGGGTGAACGACCATACTTGAGCTCTTGTTCCTGACTGTTCGGAAAATGCTTTAGGTTGTTGTTTAGCCAAGACATTTCAGTTGTAAAGGGTGACGTGCTGCTATTTTTTTAAACTCAGATTGCCGTCTGGTATGAACTGTTGTGTGTTCACATTTGAAATTGTACAATTTAATTTAAAACAAAAAAATTGTTTTAGCTCCCGAGAACAATAGCTGAAATTGTCACTAAATTGGCTTTAGATAATGTGATTAAATCTGCAGCAATTAGTGTATCTGTGTCTTTGCCTCATTTGTGATTTGTTTCTCACACTCAGTGGTTTCATTTCAACTAGCGACTTTGGGCAAACACCATTTTAATTTACTGCCTGCCAAAGGCTGGAATGATTGGAGTGAACTGAAACTACCCATCTTTCTGTCTGAGATTATTATCAGTTGAGTGGATTTTCTTTTCTTCCTGACACACGTCACTGTTAATATCACCGAGTCTTCATATTATTTTATTTCTTTCATACTCTAGCTTCGTCTTATGTGCAACAAATCCTCTTTCTTTAGTCCATTTCAGATCATGTACATTTGTACTTTTCCGATCCATCCTTAAAGTCCTGTACTGCGATACAGCACTCCAGCATTAATTTCTGTTGAAGTTGCTGTTTTAGTTGTGTATATTTGTATTTTTAGCGTGATTATTGCATCCCAGAGGGCCTTGAGGTGATGTACAGTATCATACCATGAAAAGCACTACGAAAATTAGGTTACTGTAATTAAAAAAATTACAAAGGGCTCTTTTTCGCTTTCCTCATAATATTGTATTATATTCTGGAGGAATGAAGAGGGAGAAGAATATGTAATAGTATGTACTTTCTAATCCCTAATTTTAGGGAAATGGCATATTTGTCCTGCTGGCTTTGCATATGTGAATAACCTGTTATATTGCTCTGATTCAGATTTATTGAACCCATTGATTTTAGACAACCAAAGGTTCTTTTCTTTTCCATTGTCATTGCTATCATGCTGTGTCCTATAAATAATAATAATAATTGCTTACAGTTACTGTATATAGCGCTTTTTCTGGACACTCCACTCAAAGTACTTTACAGGTAATGGTGATCCCCTCCACCACCACCAGTGTGCAGCCCCACCTGGATGATGCGACGGCAGCCATAGTGTGCCAGAACGCTCCCCACACACCAGCTCTCAGTGGGGAGGAGAACAGAGTGATGAGGCCAGTTCAGAGATGGGGATTATTAGGAGGCCATGATTGGCAAGAACCAATGGGTAATTTGGTCAGAACATCGGGGTTACACCCCTACTCTTTTCAAGAAATGCCCTGGGATTTTTAATGACCACAGAGAGTCAGGACCTCGATTTTATGCCTCATCCGAACGACGGCACCTGTTTACAGTATAGTGTCCCCCTCACTATACTGGGACATTAGGAACCACACAGACTGCAGGGTGAGCGCCCCCTACTGGCCCCACTAAAACCTCTTCTAGCAGCAACCTTAGTTTTTCCCTATACTGGTGTTAAGACAAGAACTGCATAAATAAAACACACACACTAGCCTTGGGATAGCGTAACCACAGAGGGGCCCCCAGAGCTGGTTTGCCATTAGAAATAATTTTGTCACTGTTTATCTCCTAAGATTAGCTTCACGCTGTCAGAATTGTCTTAACCCATCGTCCACTCCCGGGGCATTATGTAAGGCAGTATCCCAGAGGACAAAGCCTGGTTATTATTCACTACTCACTAATGTTGCAAACGCATTTAAACAGAAAAACAGATGGAGGCACCAGACAATTTCAAGTCAGGGACAAAGGGGAGATAGCAGTACCAACAGCAATAATAACCAACTGGATAGCAGCTATGACATTGTCCTCTGTCACCTTTCCTTTTGGCAAGTTCTCATTTGTCACAAGTAGAAAGCATATTACTTTTCATCCCAGTTTTCCCTTCACGACTGAGGGGGGCATTGTTTTTGTCCACGTGTGCTCCAGACCCTTCGAAAAACGACGCTGCCCACGGGTTGTAATGAAACAACATTCGCAAAATGTACTTTTTTGTGGTTTGCCCACCATTTCTGAGGAAAAACTCCCGTTGATCTTGGTTTGTTTCCCGTATGACTATAAGCACTGGAATGGAAATAAGTTCCCCTTCATCTGAACTATATCTGGTTTACAATCAAGGAACGGGGCTGACAGACTGAACCTCTGTTGTGATGAGACATCTGTCTCAGGTCCTGAGGCACAACACCTTTCTCAGAAAACATCTCTTGACACAGCAGACCCATCTGGGAAATACTCCCTAATAACACCTTCTGGATCCTTGAGCAAGTGCACAACGTGCCACTACAGAAAACATTTTTCAGCTTTTTAGGGGCAACACAAACACGCGCACACACAAAAGATTAAAGAAAATACTATAAGAAGGGTTTCTTCAATGTTTGACTGCACAATTCATATGTAATACAGTGAAATGCAGATGTAAAAGTATTAAATGCATTGTCATAGCCTATGCAATAGTATTGGCACCCAGAAACAACTACATTATTAAGTGCAATAAGTACTGCTTTTATAATTTCATGCTTTACTAGACACTTATTGTGTTTTTGCAAGTGGTAGTTAAGGAATTGAGTCAGACTAAGTAGTTTCAGCACACAGACAGCTCATACACGTTCTCTCTGTGGGTATAAATAGAACTGTGGTTGCTTTTTAAATGACTTAATTAGTTAAAACATCTTAAGTATCATTTGATAAGATGAGGGCTCAAGCTTAAAAAAATACTTACTTACAAGCTACGGTGTAATAAACAATGCTGCTTTTACATTGTAGATTGTAGATGCTCTCACAAAATAGATTTAATTTGTTTTACCTTGTAAAGAAAGTCCTGATGTTTCTCTTTTGCCACGACTTCAGGCTAGCTACCGTATATGTTCAACATCTACCAGCTTGCGACAAACCTTTAACATACTTCTGAGGATTTGCCCTCAGATTAGTGATGACAGCTGGAGAACAAAACTATGACAATGTGAACCGGCAACCTGCAGAGAAATGTGTGTCTTTTTAATTTTGCTAAAATGCACAGGTTCATCTAAATGTTACTGGCAAAAAAAACCCTACAAATCCAATACACGAGTCCATTCCTTTAAATGAATTTTCCTGGGGAAAGCTTAGACCTTAGTGTTGTCAAATTCCCAAACACAACTTTCACTTTCTCAAGTGATGATTGCAAGTTATTATTTACTGGTGCTTGGCTGGTGCGATGGATACCACTGCGGTCTTGCAGCGCTGGGGCCCTAGGTTCACTTCCAGACCTGGGGTGCTATCTATGTGGAGTTTGTATTGTAACGCATACAGCCGACATCAGAGGTTGTGCGAGCCGGCTTGCCAGCGCGGTGACATCACCGCCCTTCCCTGTGAATAGCAGGGACCGCAGCCGCTGGGCTGACGGGAGATTTCCCCTTAGTTCAACTGGCTGGGTCCCCGTTGAGTGACGCCGGAGGCCCGGGATTGAGTCCCCCGCGGTGAGGGGCCAGCCTGAGGCGGCAGCGGCGAGGGTGCATACCCACGTGAACCCAAGAGCGCAACAGTATGTTCTCACCATGCTCGCTTCCGTTTACTCCAGGTGCTCCGGTCTCCTCCCGCAGTCCAAAAACATACTGGCAGGATAACTGGCTTCTGGGAAAAGTGACCCTAGGTGTGTGTGTCTGTATTGCATGCTGGGATAAATTCTGGCTCCCCTGTGACTCTGTGTTGGATTAAGCAGTTCGAAAATGGGTGGGTTTAGGGTGTATTGCATGCATAAAAGAATTATGAGAAAGAGGTAAAAATATGCATATAGTAAATGACCAAGGAAGACCTAATTTGGTTTAACAAAGCCATCTTCCTTTAAAAGAACTGGCCAGTAAGATGTCACAACCATCTAGACAGCTGGCATTTTTACCATATGGCGTGTAAAATGTGTAAAATGATTATTGTATGGTGCATTACTCTGCCTGCTTCATTTATATACAAACAGGCAGCTGCTTCACCATTTTGTCAATATATTTTGTGACCTCTAAACCTGTGAAAGCATAAACCGTGCTTATTTGATCTAATTGAGTCAAGAGGCAGTAATAGTAACCGCCTGCACATGGTTTTAAATTCAAAATCACTGAGGCTGCGTTTTTGCAATAAAGTTAACAATTCGCATATTTTCTGTTTCTGTTCCTGAACTCCCTAATTTTGAGGAAGCTTGGTGCTATCTTAAATCACAGATAACTAGATAAAGTGCTTTCTGTACTTCTGGACAAATTTGCTTGGGGAAAGTCAAGACATTACAAAAAAGTACATAACTTGAATGTGCAAGGAAAAGGATGTTGGGTTATTAATAAGAGGAGGCTTATTCAGCCCATCCTGAAGCTTCTGATTGAAGGATCTCATTTGCAGTAGCTGTTTCCTGAAGTGTCCTAGGGATTTGCTTACAGGGTGTGAGCCCCCTGGTGTAGATAATCCTCTTCACTGATCCCTAGACTTGAGGATGATCTCTAGCTGGTTCACACATGAGTACTGAGGTGTCTCAGGGTTTGACCTTTGAGCCACAAACCTGCCTGCAAAAGCTGCCAGACTCCCAACACTCTACATGTAAAGACAGAAAAGACGTGCCTCCTGTTTTCTATCATTATCTTAGTTTCCACTTGTGTCCGCTGGTTCAGGCGTCACTATTTATCCTGAGAAAGGGTGTTGCTTTTAATTAACAATACCTTCCGGGATGCTCCCCCCATTAAAACAGAAAACAAAAGTGATTGACTTGACATCTGCCTATACACGCCAACTCTCCTAATACCAAGTATTGATGCAGAAATAGTTGCAGCCTCAAGTTTCCCCAAAATCAATGCTCGATGTTCAATAAATGACAGACAAAAAGGAGGCATAATGCCACTGCAATATAATTTAATCATTCCAAAACTACCCACCAAAGGACAAAGCCAGGTTTAATTATAGCCTGGGCTCCTAAATGAAGTGCATGTGTTTATACCGACAGCAAGAAGCGAATATTGCAGTCAAT
Organism: Lepisosteus oculatus; assembly: GCF_040954835.1. Classification (NCBI taxonomy): domain Eukaryota; kingdom Metazoa; phylum Chordata; class Actinopteri; order Semionotiformes; family Lepisosteidae; genus Lepisosteus; species Lepisosteus oculatus. Next base: position 12,428,904 of record NC_090718.1, read on the forward strand.
AACACATCAGTAATGGATGTCAGACAGCCTGCTAGGTCTTTCAGACAAATATTTTCTGTTATGCTGTCTCCTGTTTTACTTCAACTAAACTTATATACAATGAAAAATAGTCCATATTAAGACCGAGAGCCCAAAGCATACTGTATACTTTTTTAGTCTCAACTAGATCAAATGTACTTTGAATATCATAATAACGTTGCAAATATAGAATGCAAGGCTTTAAAAAAAAACTATGCCTGAGTTTGCTACTTGAGAACCCAAATGTTGAGGTTTTACTGCTACAACCTAAAGTTGAATCAACTTCCTTGATTCCGGTTTAGCTCAAGAGGAGATCTGTGCCTGCAATGTTTCAGAAAGTATCTGTTTCTTACACACATTCAGGTCAAAATTAACTGAGCAGATCACTCTAATGATCAGTTTGGCATCACACGTTTGCAATCAGTGCACTATGAGTGTGCAGAAATCTTTTCTCCCTTGCAAGCAGGCATATACTGTACAACTTGGGCAGTTTCTAACTGCGCACAATGTGGACACAGTAAGTAAGGTGTTTCACAGTGAACACACCTAAGGGAAATGGAATACTCCTTATCATCTCAGACGTAAGCTCCATGCCACCTTGAATAACTGAATATTAAAGGCAGAAGAATTGAGAAAGCAACGCAGACTATGTGAACTCCTTTTGGAAGTCAAGCAGCCGTATAATAATACTGATGATTTGTTCGTATAGTTTTTTTTTTGTAGACTTATTGGTTGTCTTAGGAGACAATTTATGATTAGGTGGGATTTGCAAAATGTGTCTGAGAAGTTTGAGTGCCCCAACAGCAGCGATCGAGCTTATTATTTCCTTTGGGACAGGCTCAACAAGTTGAAGGATCAGGTAAAAATGGTGCTCCATGATCTTATCAATATACAGTACAGTATATCCTATCTTTTTCAATCCAGCTCCCATTTAGGTGCGTTGAGCTACAGTATGGGGCAGCCGTGACAGTACTATCACTTTCAAGGAATGAAAAGTATTAGATTTCAAGTCATTTCTGTTCGCTGGACATTGTCTCTGAGCGCACTCCACAGTCCACGCTGCTGAGCATATTTTTAAATCTGAAACACATCACCCTGCGACTCACAATTAGCAGCCCACTGAAGCTCAGCAGGGGGGAACCTGGTCAGTACCTGGATGGGAGACCTGGAAAAGAGGTCTTAGTAGAACCAGTACAGAGCGCTCACCCTGCAGTCTGTGTGGGTCAGACTATACTAGTACTGTATATACTGTACATTGTTCAGATGAGATGTAAAACTGAGGTCCTGATTCTCTGTGGTCTTTAAAAATCCCAGAGTGTTTCTCGAAAAGAGGAGGGGTGTAACCCCGGCGTCCTGGCCAAATTTCCCATTGGCCCTTGCCAATCATGGCCTCCTAATAATCCCCATCTCTGAACTGCCTTCATCACTCTGTTCTCCCCACTGAGAGCTGATGTGTGGGGAGCGTTCTGGCGCACTATGGCTGTCGTCGCATCATCCAGGTGGGGCTGCACATTGGTGGTGGAGGAGGGGATCCCCATTACCTGTAAAGCGCTTTGAGTGGAGTGTCCAGAAAAGTGCTATAAAAGTGTAAGCAATTATTATTATTATTACTATTATAATAATATGAAAAAAATTAAATTCACATGAAAACTAATGAAAGGTTAGATATTATTTTAAAGTGATTTATGTGTAATAATTATGTTTTGATAAAATATAAGAGATTAACCCAAATAGTCCTACTACAATGTCAAGGAATTACATTTTTTACAATAACTTTTTAATTCTGCAGCACTGCATTTTTTAAATGAAAAAAATTCTCCTTATCCAGCAGGGCATGAACAAGCCTCAGGAAACAAAATATTTTCCTGTTAAAATTGCTCTACCTCCGACCACACAGACACAACAAGGAAGTCTGATTGTACTCCATATCCACAAATAATTCCTTCAAGTTAATATCCCAGACGTAAGACGGATATGTGGAAATCACAATAATTTATATCGGTGGCAGGCTTTAGCTCCAGCCTGTCCCTCTTGGCAGTGAAAAGGGATTTATTAACGTTTGTTTGTGCTGTGAGTCACACTGGCTACATGCAGAGGCTCAAATATGACAAATACAAAAAAAGAACGAATTAAATGAGTGTGGCCCAGAGGAGCTGAAGACACAGAGCTGTGGAACTGTTGCTCATTTGTGCTTTTTGTGGAGGCTTCTTAAACAGTAGGGTCTGCTTGACCCTCTTACAGAAAAGAGAAAGCTACTGTAAGTGGGGAAAAAAAACACTCCTCTGGCATCTACTGTTCAATAAGCTTTTTTCAGTTTGGTGGCCAGATCTAAGCTGCTGAAGGGGATGAGATGATGATATCTCAAAGGTAAGCACCTCAGATTTGGTCTTTCGTTAAAAGGCGACGCTGTCTGCTCTGAATAAACAGGTAAGCCAACATGTTCCATGCTCACCGTCTTCAAAAATAACAAAGCTGCAGCTCTTCATTCGTCCGAAACAAGCAAAGATGTGCCGTTTTGAAGACGAAAAAGAGCGTTGACGATGAATCGCTGAAATTAAAAAAAAACACTTGCTGTGCAGTTCTGTAGGACTAATCAATAGACAAAGGCTTTCGCACTGTTTTTAGTCAATTCTATAAATATTTAATGGGATAAGGAAGAAGATAGAACAAGCAGGAATTAATTTAACTGAGAGTGATTTTAGTTTCCAGAAGAAAGTTGAACTCTTCTGAAGAACTTCAACGCTGAAGCTGGACAAATAGCAGTTGAATTGACTTGTTTGAGGCTCAATGTAGAGATCAGAGTATTCCTTTTATCATCTATAACTTTCTAAACCTATTAAAAACATGTTTAAAAACAGACGGCTCTCTAGGCCCATCTGGGCTGAAACCAGAAACCCTGAAGCAAAGTGTTTTCAGACAAAGTGTGGCCATCTATACAAAAGGTTTGATCAATATAGTGACAGCTTCTTTGGGAGACAATGCTCCATAAGAAAAAAAAAGGTATATATTATCCTCTTGTTTCATGCGCACATCACTAATATTTTTTTATCTTGAAAGAAGCAAGCGTGCCTTAAGGGGGCACATTTTGCACAACCACGTGTAGTGTCTCGGCAACATACTGTAAATCATAATGCAAATTGTCAACTGAAACAAAACAAATATCATGAGCAAAAAACAAATCTAGCAGATTTAATTCTGGAAATAAACATCCTTCAAAAGCAGGAGCGGAAAAAGTCTGGCTTTAGACTGCATGGTGAGTTAAATAAAACACATACTTATATACTGTATAAACAATGGCTTCCTGGATTCTGGTGCTGACTAAAACTGCAGTGATTTTTTTTTTACTGCAAGAGGATACAGACAGCCCACATGACCACTGTTCGAAATGTTTTAATAATTAGTTTTGACCAACACGTGCTCAAAATGTTATAGCTCACAAGTCAGAAAGAGAAAGGGTGAATGGAACGCAGCTTTAAGGTGTGTCACCAGCAAAACATGGATTACTTCCACACTTGGAAGATAAAGAAACTTTACAAAATACATTTTAAGGCAGTTGAGGACTTGACTAACTGCATTTATATTGAGACCCTCATTCCACAGATTCCCAAAACATTTATCACCATCGATCACAGATAATCAGGTGAAGGGGTGAGATATGTCTTCACCAATTGACTGAAGGGAGAATGGAATTTAACCAGAAGATCAGGTTTAAAAACCCCTACTATTTCAAATAGTCAATATCATCTCTTCCAAAAATATGGCATCTTCTACAGCTACAGCTGTCCCCTTACTAGGGTGGAGATTCGAAAAAGGACATTTCTTTCTGGTTCACCAAAACCACTTAGAGCCGCAGTTTGGCTTTCCCTTAGGTTCCCCCAATCTAGTACTGACCAAGACTCAGTCTTGTTTGGCTTCTGGGAAGAAAGCTGGCCTTGTTTGACTCTCTGGTGGGAGCTGCTGATGTACCCTTGAGTAAGGTGTTTCACTCACATTTTCCAGTACGATGCACATTTAAATATCTCGATAAATATCTATGTAAGCTTTTGTGGGAAAAATATTTCAGTGACAGAATTACAATATCATACAATTATCCATAACCATATCAGCAATCATGATGCTCACATTTCTAGCCAGGATAAATTGCCTTTCTTCCTTTCTCAGTGCACTTACCCGAGGTGCAATCAGCCTACAGTATATGACATTCGGCTTGCGACCTGTATGCAGTTGTTTTCTGCTTTGGCCGAAAGACACCCCAGAATACATTTACCTTGGAATTTCAATGCAGGAAGGGAGTGAAAGGGTCTGATCTCAACATCAAAACGGCGAATCCAGAAAAATACTATGTTTTAGGCCACAACTGAGCCAGTTACTGTATGTACGGCATGATGTTACAAAGACATTTATGAAGTCTGGATAGAGCTGGGTGGTGTGTATTGATAAATGCTAGAACAAAATCTTTAAGAACATAAGTTACAAACAGCAAGAGGCCAATCTAGCTCATTTGGCTGCTCATAGCACATGGAACACATCTAGACGGTCCCTGAAAGGAACCAGGGTTAGTCTTTGCATTGGAGACGTGCCTTCTGTACTTGGTTTTAATACTCCTACTATAGATTACGCTGATAATAATTTCAAACACTTCTGTAACGCTTTCCTGGACACTCCACTTAAAGCTCTTTAGAGGTAATGGGGACACATTTCCACCACCATCACCAGTGTGCACCCCCACCTGGGTGAATGCTATCAGTGAGGAGAAGAACAGAGTGATGAAGCCAACTCAATTATGGGGATCAGCAGTAGCTTCACTGTGCTTTATTTGTGATGTTGCAGTCATTCCATTAGAAAATGCTATATTAAAGAGCTTTCATTTTGCTTTTGTTTTCTTTAACGAGGAAATAAGTTCAGGTGAATTCTTGCTCGCCCTTCCTTTCATGTAGGATCCTCCTGTAGCTCACTCAAAATCCCAGGATGTTATTTTGGTAAACTGGACATCTTATGGATCAGCAAATAGCTGTAACTTTATAAATGTGTGGCTTTAAGTGTACAAACAACCTGCAAACTCTCCACAGACCAAGGGTTGGCCCTGATGGTTGGAATGATCCAGCTAGTCTCTTTACATGGACCATAAGTCATTTCAATTTGATGTATGTGCTGCAGGTTCCATAAATGATCATCTGAGAATAGTGGGGGGGGGGGGGGGGGGGGAGAGAAGAAGTACTTGTCCTTTTTAAGACAGTGAACCAGAGAAGATCTATTCCCTTTGTTTAAAACAGAGTGACAGAGCTATATTTCTTAATAACTGAAAAAGTTCATTATCTTCTCTAAGTTATTGCTTCCAATGAAATAAAGGACACACTGGCACAAGCGCACACACACACATTGAGTTCTTTGCCTTGAGAGCCTCTGAAGTAGATGGAGCTATTCAGTCCAATTTTAAAATAAGTCAGATATAATAAGTTCTTTATCTCCCATCACAGTCTGATTTTAGGAAGTGAATAAGCTGATGTAATATGCTATCCATTATGGGAATGAATATTATTTTAGTTCTTGCAATTACATAATACTGAGAGGGGGAGAACCTAAAACCAATGGGTTAATTCAGCAGATCTGGTGCACCAATTCCTTGCTGACAGGCAGTCCTCACACATGCAGTACATACAAGGCCATGCAGGGACAGATGTCATGCTGCTCGCTCTTGTTCAGGCAGATCGACAGATCTCTGCACCATGTGATGAGAAAGGGAATGGAAATCTCCAATGCTCAAGGGCCCAAGTCCTGTAGGTTTCACAGGTACATCTGTGTAACCTCATAAGATATGGTTTCTTATGGAAATAATCAGTTGAATGGAGAAAATAAGATCAGCACTGTACCGTATAAAATCAATAATAACTAGAGCATAATGAGGTCCTGGAGGACTGTAGCTATCCAGCCCTGCTGATCATGACATCCAAGCATCTTGACCTCCATCGAGAACGGTTCAACTAATTTTCATCCCATCTGTCTCAATCCCATCACTTTTGTTGTTTTAGGGGAGTTCATTTACATCTGGTGCTGTGCAGTCCGGTGTTCCCCATGGCTCCAATTCTGGCCCTTCAGTTTTGCTGTCAAGTGTGTATACAGTATGTGACCAATTTATGACACCATCAGAGATAGAAGGCTTGTCTTTTGCTTTCAGGGTGAAGATACATACCAATCTGTGTAGTGCTTTTTGTGCACAGCTGGACCTGCCAATATCTGTCTTGTAGAAAGATCTCAGTTTTATAGTCCCACGAACTCGGATCAAGAGTATGGCTTGAAATAAGGCATCATAAAACCCTCATTAATCAATGCGAAGTAACATTTACCCAGTGTAGTTTTTTTTTCTAAGATATGGTGCAGAAAAAAAATTAAACAAGCAGCTCCACAGTTGATTTTGTCATCCATGTCAATGAATGCAATGCAATTCAAGGCTTCTGCCTGTCTAAAGTTAAAGTATTTTCATTAAAACTAACGGAACAGACAACACCTCAGGCTTCTGATTCTTAACAGAAGCACATTTTATTTGGTCCACAAATCACACAGAAAGCAATTATTTGGGCCACATATGCTGACAGGAACTTTGTCACATCAATTCCAGGTCATTCAATCTTTTATTTTGGCTTATTCCTTGCTCACAACCTAAGGACACTTTCTGTAGTTAAAGAAGTCAATCAGAATTGTGAAGAATGAAATGGAGAGAATTTATTTGGAATGCACATGTTGTGGATTCTATAGGATGATTATTATATTTCCTTTTGTCATAAGGCAGATGATATAGTATTTTATGCTTGTAAGCATATGGCTTTTTTTAATTTTAAGGGCCACAGTGAGAATATTTTAATCATTTTGACTGAGGCGCTACAATTATCTTTATGCAGCAAAAATAAACACTTCTAGTTCTTTTGATCTATTTTTAAACATCCTTTCTGTGCAGCTGGTAAGCAATATTGAGCAAACGCCTGACTCACACGTTAAGTCCCCAGAGTTCTTTATGTAAACATTTAAGCTGATTTAGGTCACCCGAGTTATTTCCACATGCAGGAACATTTTTTGATAAGCAGAATTTGAATTTTCCTTCAAATCCGGCCACTAATTTGAACAATTCTCTTAATACTTTGCCAGTGTGGTGTTAGTACCATTAGTGCAGACCTGTAACAGAAGATATACCAATTGTTAAATATGCTTTCATTTAGCACTACAAACAATGAGCATTCGCTCTTTGGCTTTTTGCACTTCCACATTGTAGAAGAAGGAAGGAATTAAAAATGCTGTTGCTTGGCGGAAGATGATGACAACCATTTCTAAATTGTCAAGATACAGTATACTGTAAATCTTCCCAATTCATTTTTTTTTTTACTGCTCTCTGTTATCAAAACCATCCCAGTTTTTCGCTTCAGAATACAATCTCAATCTCATATCTCTACTTTCGTTTGCACACTTGCAACCATTTCTGCTACAGAGCTCCTCAGTTTAAGAAAGGCAATGCAAGACAATGCATTGTCACATTGTTACACGATTCTGCGGCTGTCAGACAAGTGGTACCCTTTTATTACCTTGACTGGTATCTAAACGTTACTTATAGTGTGATGGCAGCTCTTTATCGAAGACCTTTTCCTTTCCCAGCATTTCTTTTTCATTAATAATCATAGCCCTCGCTAATCTGCCTGTTATTTTATGCGGATGCACACCAGTTCATTTCCAAAAGAAAAGGAGAGGCCAGCCGAATGAGGAGAAGAGCACTTTACAGTCCGTATCTAGGCTACCAGCCCCTTTCGACAAGTGCTAACTGCGGCTTTGTCTCCCCTAAATGCGATTTAATGTTAGTTCAAGTGGTTTCAGTCCACCCAGTCAGTAATTATGATTTCAGAGCCCTCTGCAGAGTGGTTAACATAATAAAGAAAGGACCTGAATTAAAACTCAATCCAATTATTATTGCGAGACTTTGCATTACATCCAAGGAGACTGGCTGCTAAGCCTTTAGCTGCACATAATTTGCATGCCAGTTGGGTTTATTGAAATGACTAAGTTAAACTTATTTAATGCAAACCAGAACTTAGGTATTATGAGGTATTGCTTTGTATTATGAGGTGCCACAATGTACAGTGTTTTCAAACCCCACCCAAAATAAATGAACTAATTAGGATTAAATATGCCAGACTCTTATTCCTCTTTTATCAATACTAAAATCATTTTCCCATTTTCCTGCACTGCAGCGTTACTCGTTATTGCAAAATATACTCTTTACTACATTTTCCACTTGCTCACTAATTGATGTTCTGATTGATTGAAGTCCTTGAAAGCTTCTAATTATCCATTTTGATCAATGTCTGCTAATCGTATTAATTGACGCAAAGCATGCCAAGCTTATGTCTACATTTATTTATATATGGGTGTGCATATTATAATTTTATAAAAGAGATGTCATTCGTGACATTTATTCCCTTAAGTGAACTAAACATCCATACAGTATGCAATCATGATAAATACAGTACAATACAGAATGACACCTCCTTGCTACAGTCAAGGTGTTCTTATTAAAAACTCTTGCCCATATTTCAATATTTTACATTTTTTATGTGACCACCTTGGCTTCTTCTTCATATGGGAAAATATTTAATTCTTCGGCAGACAGAAAGATTTTTTTCAATACAGCACCATGAAGACCAATTTAGGGGTGAATGGCGCAGGTCTGAAAGTCAGCCTGGGAAATATGCCTTTAAAATTCCTTTTCTTTGTGGTAAAAGAACCTGAATCTGTAGCAGGGATCACAACTGAATGCCATTACCTGTATCTATGACCTTTGAATTTCTGGAGAAGTGTTGAAATCGTGAATTTCGCAGCTGATGGGTACAGTATAAGTGACTGCTGATCCAGGAGATCAATTGAAATAGCACCGCACTGACGCAGAGTAGCGGGTATTTCTAGTATTCCCAAGTGCCACCGCAGTGAAATATCAATCTTTGCACTGCATATCAAATTCATTTCATGGAGAAAAATGCACATTTGTATAGTATCATTACAAAACACACAGAGTTAAAACAAACAAAATCTTTAACAGAGAGAGGAAAAAAAATTGGCAGAAAGAAACACAATAGAGTCGAATTGTAAAAGAATAGGCAAGGAGCAGAAACCGATACCAATCAAATAAAAGCCTTTCTGAAGAAGAAAAGTCGAGATTTGAATTCTCTTAGGGAACATGACTCTCCGATATGGGAATTAAATTCAAGAGCTCTGGGGTGGAGAAAGAGCTAATGGGACAAACAGGAGAGGCGAAGCACGAGAAAATATTAGAGTATGTATGTTTTTCGTTAGAGACAGCAGGCCTGAAAATACAATCACAAAGGTTAACATATGACTTAGGATAACAGAATAATTCATCATTTAAAAAAAAAAGAGCGACATTTTATCATCAACTAAAAATCTAACAGACAGTATGCATTTGGTGCAAAGTCAAGACAATGAGAATAGCAATGCTGGTACATATTAATTATTACCGATTGGTTTGCCTCGAGTGATGTTCATATATATCCATCTATTCAGTTTAGTATTTTATTGAAGCAATCTGAGAAGCACATTCCTTGCTCAGGGGAGCAACAGGAGTACTTTCATAAGATAAAAATAAAAGATTCGAGTCATTTAATAGGCAAAGGGTATTAAAAGATCTTATCAAGCTGTTATGAAAGTTACTGTATATCATTACCCTCATGATATGCAACATCCTATGTTCTTAGAGACTGATGTTTTTCTTTTCTTAAACTACAGGGGTAAATTAATCATCATTCAGTATTACTGATTGCAGTATTATTAGTATAAATAATAGCAATAGTAAGATATTAAGACAACAACCTAACCTAAAGCCACCCCCCTCAATGTTAGAGTTATCTCTTTGCTTTAATACAATTTTTCCCTCACTCTAATTTGCTAGGGAATGGAGGTGTAATTCTACCTGCCTAAAATCTTGCTGTGATAAGAGAGATGAATTTGCAAAGACTGTCATCACCCTTAATACAGTGAGCTCAGTTTTTTAAATGATTCTTTATCCTTTCAATTCGTTTTGTAAAGCAATGAACAAGGCAGGATTTTCCCCCTAACGTTTTAAAAAAACAGAAATAAGAAGAAAAATCAATTGCAGAACATAACTGGAAAATGTTCTGCTTAGTTTAAATTTCACCGGTAAAAATAAAGTATAGAACTGATACTTTGACCTTGTTACACTGGTTTCCTTTGCACAGCAATTACAGTGAGAAAGGACAGATAAAGTACCTTATTAGATTTCCGAAGTCATGAGGCCTTCATCCATTTTAACAAGGGCAAGCATCAACACAGAAACTTGCCCTCGTTTTCTGCTGAACAACAATGAAGAAATTAAATATTTGTTGTTGTGCCTTGAATTTCTCTTCTCCTGTTGTGAAACTTCAACCTGAGAGCTTGAAGAAAGAACTGACTCTCCCCTCCCCACAGAAGATGAAGTTTACATAAGGTCTTAACCTCCTTACCCTAACTTAGCTAGACTGAACAGTATTGTTTGGTGCTTTCATGGCACTGATCAGATAAGGACGTCATTTAACAGAAATTCTGCTCTGGATTTGCAGACTGGGAAGCTTTAGGTCAAACACACTGAACAAAAAGCTAAAACAAAATCAACTTCAGTCACCCAGTTGTCTGTTTTTCATGCGTTTCCTGTGAAACGCAAAGTAACCCGGGCGGTTTCATTGTTCAAAACAATACTGACCATTTTTCTCTTTCACAGAGGTTAAGAAAGATAAATTTAGGTCCACAAACTTAAATTGATCTAATTCTACGGCTAAAAGGAATTTGAAAGTCACAACTTTAAATTTTGCACACACATTTTTTATGATCTGTTCAAAATCTTGGTAAAGAAAAAAAGCTTTTTGGGTATTTGGAAATTATTTTAAACTGACACTTTGCTGGATTGATTTGGTTTCCACAAAGGGCTGTATCCTTTGTGGAAATGTAAAAGAAAAATACATTTATTTTAATTTAATCTTAGTGTGACACCCACACGTTTCAACTTCAGTGAAGATCAAAGCCATCATTTTGAAGTGCATCTCAATTTTAATTTAGGTACTGTATGCTGAAATTGCCCCATCAAAATTCAGATAATGAATTGATCGGTAGTTTTATTGTTTACATGATGGAGATTTTCTCTATGCTCTTAATTAGAAACAAATAATAGCTAATTAGAATATGAATTGGTACCAACATATATTTAAAAAAAATCAATAATGAGCTCCAACACATGACACAAGAGAAGAAGCAGCTCGGGATAGCAGCAGGCATTTATAGCTACTGCACTTCGTGTTCAGATAGAAAGATGTGCACATTAGTCAGTTCATTAATTAGCTTTCCGTTGCCTTGTCTTCCACACCCTGCTCTTCTTTTATACCACACCACCAACACTGGGAGACCGTAATTAGTTCTGACAAATAATCGTCACCATTGCTGCTGGACTGGAAATCCAGCAAAGTTAAGAGGTGAGCACTGTAGTACGCAAGTTCAAACTATTGATCTGATAATAGCAGCTATTTCAGAAGTCTGTAATCATTCTGAAACATCGTCCCAGACTAATTCAAATGAAGTTAATGGTGCATTTTATGCTCAGATTACATAATCAGGTACAGGAGAGTGCTTCTATCCATAGGGGAGTTTGGACTGCGTTTGTCACACTGCCATGCTGTCACTGCATTCTGCAATATAGACCCTAAGCATGCCTTGCAGAAAACTGCCTTCAGGCTTTGTTTCAAGATTTTAATCATTCAAAACCGAAAACTGATTTTTTTTTCCCCCACAGACTAACACTTAATTATGCTTTACTAAACACACCATCATCCCGCTAGAGAATTCTGAATGTATAAAGAGTGTTTTTTCTGGTGATGAGACCCAACGCGACTTAAAATCATCATTAGCAAAAGACATTGTTGCATTTATTTTTAGATATTTTGTGAATTATGCATTTTTTCTGTTGACAATGTGTACGAGATGCGTTGTACAGTACATGGGTCAGGCTTTGCAATCAAATAAACGCAGATTGTCAGAGGGAACAAAAGGACTGGAGCTTTGGAGAAGAACCCAGGGCTTCGTCAACATTAATGGTGAAACATGAACCAGAGGACACAGGTGGAAATGCTTTTACTGTACAACTGGGAACAGGAGGTGTTTATTTGTCCAGGGGATTGTGGGATTACAGGACAAGCCACACAGCCATGATGCTGAAGCCGATATGCTGACCTCTTTCAAGAAATGGCTGAATATGATTCTGGGATCAATTAGCTAATAACTACTAATAGTAGTGGTAATAATAATAATAGTAATAATAATAATAATAATAAATTACACTTGTGTAGCACTTTTCTGTACTCTCACCACATCTCTCAGTGGGGAGGAGAACAGAGTGATGCAGCCAGTTCAGAGATGGGGATTATTAGGAACCCATGATTGGTATAGGCAGGGTAGAAATTGGGGCAGAGTAATACCACTACTCATTTCGAGAATGGGATTTTTAATGACCACAGAGAGTCAGGACCTTGGTTTTACGTCTCATGTGAAGGACGGTGCCTTTTTACAGTCTAGTGTCCCTATACTATACTGGGGCATTAGGACCCACACAGACCGCAGGGTGAGCGCCCCCTGCTGGCCCCACTAACACCTCTTTCAGCAGTAACCTTAGCTTTCCAGGAGTCTCCTATCCAGGTACTGGCCAGGCTCACACCTGCTGAGCTTCAGTAGGTTGATATAGTTGCCCACTAGACAGGTCAAATGACCTCCTGTCATTAATAAATGTCTTAATGTCATTCTAAAGAACCATATCTTCTGTGGATGACAGCAATGCCCAGGTCCAGACAAATATTCCAACAAAATGGCTTTACTGTGTGAAGCAAACCCATAGTGGAATTTAGGCAGGAGGAGTTATAAGGATTTAATTCCCTTCTTCTTATGGACAGTATCTTGGACTTCTTGATGACCAAGCAGTCAGGACCCCAATGTCTCCTACGGAGCACTGCTCCTTCCGTGCGTAGTGTCTCCAGGCACCATACTGTATTGGGTTGGAAATTATAGCCCCAAGGGAACAGTGCCGCCTACTGGCCCACCAACATGACTTAACACCAACAAACTCGGCTTTTCGCTGAGATTTCTTGTCCCCGTGCTGTCCAGACAGAGCCTGATCTTCTGAGATCTGACGTCATCAGGATACAAGATGGTAATACTGCTGCTGTAACTTCAGGTACTGTATGTGGATGAATAATCACCCTTCAAAGTCACAAATGTTTGTATTTTAAAGGACGTCCACATATTCCGATCATTCAGAAAGGGAATCTGATGTAAAGCACATGGTTCATCGCCTCTACTTTTACAAAAATAAAGTATTACGCACTTCTATTTTTACACATCTTTGTGCATTGGGTTGCCCTTGTATTCCATATCATTATGAAAACTAAAAACTCTTATTTTTGCAGCGGAATGATGACTACTAGCAGTAATTCGGAGTTTGATAAATCATTCCCACCGAAATTATTGGAAACGTGTTTCTGTGCGGCATTTGTTTTTAAACAATTCTTAAAGGAAGAATAAGATCCGACGTATTTTATAATGGTAACCACTATACCATAACGTGGCTCCAGAAGTTCTTGGACAAGCTTAGTACCGTTACTGAGGATGCACTAATTGGGAATTCTCATCACAGCACATCTGAAAGATTAAAGAAGTTATACAGTAGTTTGGAAGGTGTAAGTAATATATTTTTGGACAGGGGGCCTGTTAATAAGTACAGTTAACCATTCCACTAACAGCAGGAGATTCTTCATATTAATATAGCACCTCCAGCCTGCTTGGGTAATTAGCAGGTAATCATTTGCAAATGACTGCCGAACACATTTTGAATGCAAGGTCATAGGAAGAAAAATCTTAAAAGTAGCTAGTTTTTTTATATATTTATTCATCAGAGCTTACATCTCAAGGTAATGAATTCACCTGGGACCTGGAACTGGAAACTAGAAACTGGAAAAATAAAGGCACAACTGGGCTAAGCCTTTGAAAACTGCCTTCACAGCTTTGGTGTTTATCTGGGTCTTGTGATTTGAAACCGCACCATGCCCTCCCTTGGAGCAGCAGAAATCCGAGATCTAAAGTGTGTTGCAGCAGCTCTGTGAAAAAATGGGCACTTTCTTCAAAGATCATCTCACCTTCTCACTGCTTCGCTCCCAACACCCTCACAGGGTTTCACAGAGGAAAGGCTCTATGAAGCTCATACAACTTCGTCCAACGGGAATCGTGGCTGCATCTTCATTTCTTCTTGTCTTGATAAAGAAGAGAAAAGGGAGAAGCCTATCTGAGCTGAGAGCCAAACACATTTTCTAACTGGAAGAGACAACTCAGGAAAAAAAAAGAAAAAGCACACACTTTTCCTGAGGAAAATAATTCTCAACACAATATGTCAGGAAGGGAAGTATTGTTTCAGTCTGGATTAGAAAAAAAAAGATTTAGAAAAAAATGAGAATTTTGCTACCATGGTGTAAAATCTCAAAATTACACCAATTAATAACAATAACACATTTTTGTCTGCCAGATATAAACTACATGCAAATTGCAGTTTTTTAACTCCTTCTTTCCCTCTAGTTGCCATAGCAATGCTCACAGCCCCGATTACCATGGCAACTCAACCTCAATGGTAAGAAAAGCCATCCTCGATCACAAACAAGGCTTTGTGCCAGTAAACTTTGAAATTTTCAGCCTGACAAAGGGGGATGTGTATAAATCTCACCCTTCAAGTAGAAATGAATTGTATTCAACACCAAAGTTGGAAACTTTATCTTCATCCAACAGGCCACATGCTCACATGAACTGAGATAAGTAACTAACCTCTAGGATCTAGGATCTATAGAGCCGAAAGGTTCAACCGGGTCATGTCATGAAGTAAATGTGACCAGAATTCCCCATGTGACGCTACACACCTGACAGAGTTATGATTATGAAAGTAACAGTGTACGTTGTAAGGACTCTGTCCTGTACTGCAAAATACATAGTCAGATCATTAGATATTTAAGAAAGCATAAAAGTACATGTACATTCTTTGGAGGGGACTCTATCCACCAGAGATCAATTAAGACTTCATTACACGCAGTGCTTGCAAGTCTGATGGCCTCCACAACAAAGCTAAATTTTCCTCTGTTTGTCTTGCACTGTGGGCAGCGGAAACTCCTTCCTGGAGGCAAAAGTTCAAAAGACTGATGAAGGACGGGAGCTGGGCGACCTCAGCAACAGCACGGGGCTTCCTCAGGATCTCCTGGGCACCAGCCTGTGCCAGGGGTCCTAAAGGCTCATCCCCCATGATTGTCAGTTCATTTTAGGTGTGTTATAACCCTGGTAGGGTGGGAAGGGGAAGAGCCAGCCAGAGGTTTCTTGAAGTTCGTCAAGCACAGCGCCCTCTGTAGCCCGCTGGTGACGGACATGCCTGTCTAAGGCTGGGGGAGGGGGGTATTATGGACGGACGTGACATGTTGAAAGATGAAGCGGCTCGAGGGTGGGCGAGTGGGATGGCTGGCGCCGCCTCGCCCCTCCCCCTGTGCGGCCACAAGGTCTCGCCCCTCCCCGTGTGCGGCCACAAGGTCTCGCCCCTCCCCGTGTGCGGCCACAAGGTCACCGCCAGGGTCCCCGCCTTGAGCCAAGCCGTGAAAAACTCACATCTGCCGATTCTAATATCAAGCAGGTAAAACCGATTCCGATCTAAATAAATAGAATGGGAACCTGTCAAAGTCTACGAACGGGAAGACAAATCCGTATGGATTAAGGGGAAGCCTGGAATGTGGGACAAGAGGAGTCCTGCATGAGCTCGGGCTGAATACATTTTCCAGAGGCAAAAGCACGATGGAAAAACGTTATGAATGGCAACGGTGGTCGCAAGCAGATAACTCAGATAAGTCACCGGTTTTGCCTACGCAGAGAGGCGATAGCCAGACGAGGTGGACTACAGTGACAGGAGATGCTGGGTTGTGGAAGATACCATCACTGAGGGATTGCTGCATTATTCTTGATGAGTGTGGTAGAGGAGGAGTGTTAGTGCATGAAACACTGCGTTAGGCCCATATTTATACCCAGGATTAGTAGGAATGGAAGTCTGTCCTTCTCCCTAATACTCATTTTAAACTTCAATAATTGCATTGTCAAAATACTACTGACCTGGAAGAGTCAGACTGCCTCTTGTTTGTGACTACATAAGTTCTTAAGAAAATGAAATGTTCTTTCATATAAAACAGAAACATAAATTCAAACTCAATGACATCAAGTTACTAGATTCCCCCTGAAAAACTATTTTTAAAAAAAATCAACACAATTGTTACCCATCCAGAATTTGACAAACTGACCCGAGAAAGTAATGTTTACACTCCAGATCTAAACTTGAAGACTTGAGGAGAATAAATAAAACAGGGATGTGGTGCTTACCTGTGCTACCTCTCTGACCCAGAGACCCCAGCTCTTGGCCTGGTTGAACACCCTTATTCTAATTCCAGCTGAGCTCCAGATCTCCACTGCTAACGACTTAATAAATCTGCTTGTTTGTTCAGACTATTAGATGACTTTCTGCACTCAGTCCTGAGTGTCAAAAATATTCTAGCAACTTCATCGCACAAAACTTTGCACCGCCTGTCTAAACGTGTGTACCATTAATAGTGACTAAACAGCTTTTACTAGTTACTAACAGAGTTACTAGTTGATGAAGAACTGAAACAGGTGTGAATGACGCTGTGTTAGACACAGTGATCCCTTCCACAGAGGTCCAGCTCGTTTCAGTTCATTCAGAACACCTGTTCCAATTGCAATTACAAATCCCATTTGACCTCTGGAGGGCTAAAAGCAAGTTTACAAGTATATCGGATTAATTGAGGGGGTGTCCGATAGTGCCGAATGTCCGTTAAATCGCGTTTATATGAAACCAAACGTCCGTTAAATAACAAATTATATACTTTGAAGTACAACGCTGCCCATATTTGACTGAAAAACGACTAATTTCTCTCTCTCTATATATATAAATTACATATCATGCATTAGAAAATAATAATAAAATCACTCGCTTTGAAATCGATTTTCATGTGCTTTGATGGTGTGTTTGCTGCAGATTTTAACTCTATCCCTCGTACATTAACACCGCAAGAACGTTGCTGCACATACTGTACCATTTCAACACAGCATCTTCCAGTGAAGGTTCTTGTGCCATTTTCATGTTTTCTTGGCTTATTTGTAGCATCCGCATCACACATTAAAACATTTTTTAACTTATCTTTTGCTTTGCGAAAATCTGACAGTTTGTTTCTTCACACAATATTCCTCACAAACACGTGCGACGGATACTGACGATTCTAATTTGTCAATCAATTCTAACTTTTGTTTTACACTCAAGTTTGTATTTTTTCTTTTTTTTTGTACACGGTGTATTAATAAATAAAAAAACATATTTGTAAGACATTCCGGCACAAATTTAATTTGCGCTACAAGAATGTACTACTAGATACGCGTTACGTTCGTAGCCCAACTGACGAAGCACATACCGACATATCAACAGTACTATTATGCTCACGTACAAAAGTACACACATACAGAACAGTATCAACCGGAAAATAACGGGAAAGTACCGACATACAGTATGAACCGTAGAATTTTGTCCGCTAAATCGGGGATTTATTGTATGCCCTAAATAGAAAACTGAAAATCAATTAGCTTATGATTAAAAACAGTTGGAGCAAAAACCCAAACCAGGCCTGTAAAGCACTGGGCTTCACTCACCTGCCCCTTGAAATGAACTGGTGTCTCTGACTGGGCGAGAGCATCACTTTACTTAAAAGCAATTAATAAGAGGAAATGAAATCATCCCGTCATTGCTTGAAATATACATGTATATACAGTACACTGTGTACTGCTAATGTGCTAACAGCTTCGACAACGTGCTTGAATCCAGAATCAAGAAAACAAGACTTCATTTACTGTGCATAATGTACAATATGGTGTATATTGTCCTTTTTGTGAGTGAGTTTTGCTGAAAACATTTTACATCTTGGTTGTAAAGAGGCTGCTGTTGTGTTCACTTGACATACAGTATATACAGAAAGGCACATAATAGATATAATAGATTGTTTTTCTTGCTGTCAGTTGAAAGAAACACTGCACCGTAAACATATCTGCACCTCTCACTTTTAAAATTTTACTTCTATTTACTGTTGGTGCAATTTAAAAGGTGTGTTTTTATATTGCTAAATAAATATTTCTGCACAAGTACAGACCAGAAAAAGGACTTTCAGGCTTATTTTTTAATGTGTATAAAGTACAACTGAGAAGAAGAAATTACTGGAAAAAAATATCTTGATGTTTTGGCAGAGAATCCAGAGCATTGACTTTTGCTACCTAATTGTATGAAAGGACATTGGAGGATGGTATGAAAACCTAATTGAAAATTTAAAGTATTTAAACCTGGAGCTCTGAGGAGAGCCTGTGCACCCATCTGGGTAATAAGAAAAGGATTGTATTTTCTAGCCCATTGCTCAGTTTTCATAAAAGCCATGAATACAGAATATTGCAAAGACAGCATAAGGTGAGTGCGTCGCTTTACACTTAAACATTTTGTACTAAACATGCTTCCAGCGCTTTCCAAAAGAATTGACTAGATTCAATTTATTAAGATTGCCTTCTTTTCTGGTTTGTTTTCCCCCCATTGTTCTCCAAATCTAATCACTTTAATAAAGGGTTCTCATAAATTCAATTAGCCTTTTCGGCATTGTTGTTGTTGCTTTTATTTCTAATTTCAAAATGAATTCACCATTAATGGACAAAGTTTAATATAATTAGCTCTTACGTTTTTCGTTAAATTCAAGTAGCAGCTGGCTTCCACTTTGATTAACATCATTTAACCCAGAATTGTTTGTTAAGCTTCTTTTTCCTTCACTGCCTGACTGTTTCTTGTAATGGCAGCCTTGTCCCAACTAATCTCCTATGAAGACACCTCATTATTTAGTGTAATTGAAAATTAAGGTTTCATGGACACATGTCCAAAGGCCTGTTCCAAATGATTGTAGTACATTACATTGGGAGCAGATGTACTGTAGTGCATGCACACATTCTTGTTCATCAGCCCATCTTATGAAATAAACACCATGACTGAACCCAGGCTAACCCAAGGTTAGAGCATGCAGCATCGTGCAAAAAACACAGTGACGTTTGTTTTACTTACACGAGGAATGAGAACCTTCTTTAGACAAATGACTAAAAAAAGGCTAAATAAAACCTACGCTTTGCCATGGATACTGTAGAATTTAAATTAAAGGAAGGTACAATAAAATTGCAGTTCTGGTTGGCTCACTAAAAAAAAAAAAATACTTTTGCCACCCTTTCACTATAATACATCTGGATCTAAAAGATCTATCTCAAATTCAACCATACTGAGAACTATTCTTTTTCAGACAGAGGTATTCAAAATACCCCAGACTATTAACAAATATATTCCAAATGATTTCTTTAGGATTAATAATGAAAAATGACCTTTGGGAAATAATGACAATTAAGCATTAAGGATTGAGAATAGGAGGTGTTTCTTTATACAAAGGGTAGATGAGGTCTGGAACAAGCTGCTTTGCTGTATTGTTGGAGCTGATTTTAAGTTTCATTCTTTCAGAAAAAGGTTGGTTGAAATAGCTACTTACGCTCTGGTCAGTAACCACCCTTATGTTCTGAATAAAAAGAGTACCTTTCAAATTGTATTGTAAAAGAGGTTTGTGCTGGAAAAAAGTCAAATCAAAGATTTGGTTTCGTTTTAAAAGAATTTCAGATTATTTTGAACTGTGTGACAGTTTTCAGCTCTTACACGTGTCGAAGGTTGCTTTTACATTTTATAACTAAAATAAAATCCTGAACCTTGGAGAGGAAAATGCTAATATTCCAATGAAGCAACTCGTTAGTTCAATTAAGGCTTCAGTTGGGTAATTAAGTTCAGCCAAAATGAAAACCAGCAGGTGTGTGGTCCCTGGTATAGCACAAGCACCGGCCAATGAGATGTTAACTAGCCACAGCAATTTCATTTAGGCCTGTGTTTGCTTTCATGCTGCCTTATTCCACTTAACAGCAATGCATCAGCCAGGAAAGAAACCTCTTTCAATCACTTTATATTAAGCGCGCTTTAAGGCATATTGCATTTAGTTTAATTTAGTCATTGGCTCAATGGCACACAGGACACAGCCTAGGAAGAGTTCCCAGCTGTTTGCATTTCCTTTTCAGCTCCCAGGGATATGCTGAACGGCAACCTTTTTAATTGGACTGAGCTTTCCAATTTTGAGCCTTTCCAGTGATCCTCAGCGCTGACGTTGGGAATTTGAGACAGCTATCAAAACATCTCCGCCAAAGCAGATTCAGGCACCTGACGGGAATATGCGAGGCCCAGAGTAAATGAGCAGGCCTGCTTCGGAATGCCAAATGAGCTCAGTGTCAGAAAACGAGCCCATGCCAAGTGATAACAAACCCTCACTTTATTTCTGCTCTGACCAAGTGACTGCTCTATTGTTTTAAAGCCTCTCTCTCCCCTGCTGCCTGTGCGGATGGCGTATTCAATTTCTGACAACCTCTTTCAAGCCTCTACTTTTGTCAGGACTGGGGAAGCTTCAGTTCTGGTCTATTTTTGCTGCATGCACCAAGGAATATTTAAAGAATGAACAATCCTGAAAAACACTGAACATAGCCCTTTTTTCAGAATTGATATGCTAATAATGATGCATTATTGATTACTGCTGTGTCAGCCTTATTTTTGTACTTAACTCCTCACACGCCTCACAATTATATTTACTCTGACACAAAGCATTACATCAACAGACACAGGAACATTTAGAAATAATCTCGAATGAATTATTGATTTTACAATAATGATGAACATCAAAAAACATTATGAACATTTTTATTTCAACTACAGAGGAACAATCAATATATTCCTTCATTGAGGTGCCATAAAGCAATTTGAAAAAGTACTGTATAAACCTCTAAAGGTTCAGGGAGTTCTTAAGTAAAATAAAGGGTTTGAAGGTGAAAAATGTACAGGTTTTAAATGGCTTTGATAAAACAGGGTTCGAAGTTTGAACAAAACCTTGAAATCATCACATCATCTACCATGTACAGTAACTGCAGCGAAAGAAGCTTACATTTCCCATCTGTTTGATCAAAAAATCATCAGACCACTACATGAAGAATAGTGCTCAAGAGTCTGTTTCATTTTTTATATTTCCTTAATGTAATCTGGAACTACAAATGTGGATTTACATATGTACTATACACTCCAAAAAAATGAACATGAAAAAATTCCACTATCAGTTTCTTTTTAGGTAAAAAACTTTTCTTATAAAAAAAACAATAGTTATCAGTTTGCCTCAATGAAGCACAGCGGTTCTGTGCACCAAACTTATTGCAACTTTGACTTTTCTATGAAGAAGACCAATGTTGCCCAAGCAGCTCAGTTTGGCACCATTCTCTTTTTGTTGTCCGTTGTGGTTACCAGCTGTGTCAATATAGGAAGAGTGTGTGAATGCACACACGTGTGTGTGTGTACTGTATGTCCCATTCAGGCCTTGTTTTCAATCAAGCTGCTGTAACATCCTGATACTTAACCCTGCAGACATGAGCAAGCAGTGGGCCCAGACATGGTTATCATGTATACAGGATACTATCACTTGAATTGTTTGACTTTCTTTCTGGACTGTTTAGCTGCCAATGAGTCATGATCCAGGAATGTTAGAGAAACCAAGTGTTAGGCAAGAAGTGGCTGAGTTAGGGAACCTGAAAACAGCACACAGGGAATTTGCCCAGAGCTGCAAGTAACTGAGATTCGGAGTGGGTGGGGAGCCAGGGGAAAACTCTGTAGGGGGGCACTGGAAATTCTGCGGGGGGCGGTGATATTCCGGTTGAAACGGAGCCGTTGCGACTACCCAAGTGAAATCTCGCAACCATACCACTGATTAGAGCTTCATGATAGAAGATAGCGACGAGCCATCTGGTATTTAGCGATGAAGTACAGTTTCACGTTCAGCACTCTCGCGATTATTATTACCTGGAGCGACAAAAGACCATACTTGTACGTGTTCATTTTTGCAGCTTCAGCGACAGTAACATGGTTCTGAATCGTTAAGAAAAAATAGTTGTAAAACCAACAGAAAGGACAAACTTCTATAACTACAGTCCTAGTTAATGTACAGTATATGACGATTGTAAGTAAAAGGATAAACTACTGCAAGGAATTGGTCCTGCTGAGCAAACAAGATTGTAATAATGTTTACACCCAGTAGCCACTATGTACTATGTGCCGTTCCTGGACAGATAGCCCTCCTGCACATCAAACAGTCCGATGTAGTAACTGTGAATTCGGGGGTTAGTTTTGTTATTTGACGATCGACAAAGTACAACTATTTTTAAGGGCGCAAGTTAAGTAAGTGAAATTGTTCAAACGTCCTTTTGTCCAAAACTGAGGGGGTGGGACAGCTCAGCTGAGGGGGCGGGGGGTGATCCTAGTAACCACACACGCAGGCAAATATTGTGCTGCTGCTACCAGCCAAGGAGCCCGAGCTTGGAGCAGGCCAGCACAGTCCAAGGCCGTGGTCTATTTGTGCTGAAGAGCACCTGCAATGGGTGTGGTTGGAAACCGAATCCATGTGCTCCAAGCCCCTAGGGGATTAGTTGTCTGCAGCTGCTGGAGATGCAAGACGGGTTGATGATGTCACCGGCTGCCCCACCTTAGCTAGATCGCTCCGCAGTCCAGCAGCCGGGACGAGCATGACACTTTCAAACCCCGAGTGGCTGAAAACAGAGACATCTAATAAAGAGTTTAGGATTTCTCTCAATTTTAAAATCAGACTATAGGTTGCCCGATGACATTTAATTTATTTCCACTATTCACTCACAAGCATATGTCTGAGACGCTGGTGACAATGGGAAACTGGAGAGATCGAGCTCCCTGTTTCATGTCTGCAAAACACAATCATCCTTGAAGAACTCTGGAAGAGATCAAGAGACCACTGGAAATGTTTTCTCCGGTGGCAGTCCTTTCGTGAGCTCAACGTCCATAATATGTCTTCTCCACCACATTGAGTTTAGGCATTTAAAACATTTAATAACAGGAGAGGGAAAGCACACCTAATTGAGATGCTTATCAGTATTATTACAGCAGTATCTTTATTCTGTATGTCATTCATATTTATAACTAAACTCTTTCATAAACTCTTAAGAATGATAAATCACCGATCACTAGTGAAGTACATTTATATTTCTCATAAAAATGTTGCACTGCTTGATGGAGAAGTAGGGCTCTGGACTTGCAAGGTTGTGAGGTCAAATCCTGGGAGACGTAATGTTGTGAGCAAGGTTATGCATTCAGATTGCTAAGCTAGGTATCCATGTAAATCTCTTGGGACAAAAACATTAACCAAACAAACAAGAATAAAATAATAAAACTCCTGGGAATCTCCCAACAACATCAAAGTTTCAAGGTGGCTTCATTAAAAAACAAAATCCCTAATACTGCGATGGGTTGTTTTTTTGGCTCATTGGCAGGTCTCATATGAAATGTGTCAGGGTCACAGCCTAGCTTTGTTTCATAACACACAGTAAACACAGATGATAAGGCAGCAGAGGCCAGACTGTTAATGGATCATTGATTAAATGGCTCGTGGGGAGCTACGTTTCAGACAGCTACAGATAAATGCTTCTATGCTACCTCTTAAATTCTTACTTTGCAATATTGCTTCATTTTCACACCACAAATATGTATTTGTAATGATTATTTTGACATCTGTCAATATTAAATAAATCACAAGTACGGTATAGCCTGGGCAC
The DNA here is from genome assembly GCF_040954835.1 of Lepisosteus oculatus. Classification (NCBI taxonomy): domain Eukaryota; kingdom Metazoa; phylum Chordata; class Actinopteri; order Semionotiformes; family Lepisosteidae; genus Lepisosteus; species Lepisosteus oculatus. The sequence goes on from NC_090718.1 coordinate 12,452,805, forward strand.
CCTGTATCTGCCCGTAAAGTTTGCATCCCTTCTTCAAGCACTTGGTAAAGAGAATCAATGAAGCATGCTAAAATCTCTTCACTTTACTGCTGCTAATTCAACAACTGTCTGTTTAAAACATTATGTTTAGGTGGACTAGAACATAGAAATTTCACTACTGAATGTTACAGACATAACTCCAACTGCGGCTGACCTGAAAGATTAAATTTAGTTGGCTAACAAGGACACTTTAGTATTAAAATGTTATTGCTGTGCCTTCCTGCTATCTGTATGTTGGAATAAAGCCTCAAGTGGATTTACCAACAGTGGAGCCATGTCCTCTTCAGGGATGAATCAACATTTTGTGTAGACTACCCAGATGGACTTCAGCACAAATGGCATGGATAAGCAGAACTAAATGCACATCTGTGGGGTACAACAGACTAATCAATGAGTAGGTCTACATGTGATGGCCTGGATAGGGAGGTCTACTCACTTGTAGTGATTAACAGCAACCTGGAAGTTGTATCCTGGTATCTTACTTGTTGCCCTTCATCTGTTGCAGGATCATCTGGGTCCTGACAGTACATATCTTTCAAGCAAGATACAGTATGCATGTGATTAGTACACCACTGATGCCCTCAACTGCACGTGTGTGGAATGAGCTGAGAATTTGTTTCATCTGGTGCCACAAGTTTTGCCACATGACAAGTGGAAAGGCAAATGCATGTCCAGACTCTACAAGAGGAAAGGGGCAGAATCATACAAGATTGCATTATCACATGCGTTACAGATGTAGCTTGTATTGATTTCAACAGTGGCTACTGTATATTACTACACTCCTAGTCTACAACCTTCACAGTAGACCACCTGTTAATGAACCCTGTTGATATCAAATGGTTATGAGAACAATTAATTCACCTGGCACATCTGTGCAATAAAATATCAATGATTGTTTCTGATGCTCATTATAGATACATAACCAAGCAGACAACTTTAGACTCAGAAGAAAACAAGAACAAACTCAAAACTGGAAACTAATAAGGAATTCATCAAAGACCAGTGGGTGTCTGGAACAGGCTACTTCCCATGTGATTGAAACTTCAGTACAGGAAAATAGATACATTTAGCTTATAAACCTCCAAACAGTTAAGGTGGGTTGAATGTTTCATTTTTTCTAATGTTTGCATATTTTAAAAGAACTTACTTGAAAGTCCTTAATGTCACTCTAAGTCACTGTAAGTGTTGCATTTTATTTTACAACATTTGCCCTTGTAAAGTCTGTACCAGCCAAACAATTTGCCTGTGAACTCCAGACATCTTTCACAATTTGCACACAATTAAATTCAATACACTGCTTTGAGCTCTGGCTCTTCACAAACAGCTGACACTCTACAGAAATCTTTTTCAGAGTCTACAGCAGTAAAAATATTCCTAAACATCTAAACATCAACATTGCCCATGTCAGAAAAGATGGACAAAATGCCTCTGCCAAAATTAATGGATTGCCATTTTATTCTCCAAATATAGGTATTCGTAAAATATCACATCATCTTCATGTGGTGTAGTGTTTACAAAAAATAATCAAAATGCTTTTAAACCAGAGTGTCACATTCTTAAGATTTTGGTCAACCCTGTTGTTTACTCAGTGCTCTTGATTACAGTACTTTCTTATGTTTGGGTTGTCATGTCAGTGTATGGCTATCTGTACATATTTATTGTGACAGCTTACTGGCATTACAGATTGCTAACAAATTTACAATGTATCTCCAACAAACCTTCATTTGAAACCCATTATTGTCAGGGTTCATTGATGGATCACTCCAAGTGAGAAAATACCTTTTATTGTTTAAAAATATGTTTTTGCTTAAAATATTTTTCAAATCATTACTTGCTTAAGAAAAAAAAGAGTTGAAGATTTTTATGTAAATTACTGGTGCAGCTAAGATATCTACGGGTTGGATCGAATTTCTTTGATGTTTTTCATTCTTGATACACTTGAATCATAGAATCAGTTGATAAAGTATTGGGGATGATCAGAATTGACCTAAACTGGCTTTGGTCTAGTGACATGATGAGAGATTCCAGATGGACCACAGTTTAATTATGAGACCATTCTTCACTCAGTGAAACACTAGGGTACAGAAATCTTTGTATGCAGAAAGTTTAATCTTCAATCCCAAGTGAGGCTAAAACAACCTGAAAACAGCAGTTAATGGTTTACACACCCAGAAAGTCATCAGTTCTCTGTCAACAATGTGCTAGCTCTGCAAGCGAAATCCAGTCACTAGCTTCCAAAGATTCCCTAACTAATTAAAAAGAAAAGAGGCCGTTGTGAGAAAAATCTTCAACGCCACAATCCCAGATTAATCAACATTCAGAAACTAATTATAAGAGAACAGAGTCTGCAGGAGAACATGTTAAAACCTGCTCCAATTTTGCAACAGAACACAAAAAAATAATGATTATAGTTTAAACTGTAAATGCAGCTCAGGACATAGGGGCAATCAGACCTTGTGGTCTAACCCTGAGGCACAAGCTGCATTTGAAACTAGCCCAGACTCACCCAAGTCAATGGTGTCAAAAGTAATTTGTGTTCCTTTTGCTTAGTCTGAAGGCATTTCTGAATAATGACCACCAAAACTGTCAATCACTTCTTACTATACATGCCTGTCAAGACTGCACAAACAGGAGATGTCAGGCTATCAAGTCATCCCAACTCTGTTTCCTGTCAGCAACAACAAGAAGGCCAAGGCATCAGTGGTGTAGTGATGTGAAGGTTTTAATTTACTGTAACAAGAAATTAGAACAATAAAGTCTGAGAGTTCTTGATGACTGTTAATGATCAATCAAACATAAAATGCAATTTCTACTCTCACACAGATTCATATTATGCAATATACCTTTTATTGATATATCCCCAAGAACACGCATAACAGAATATATCTGTGAAACGATCAGCGGTCATACGACACACTGATCGATTGTTGAAAGACTAAAAAAAATGAGGGTTTTAACCTCAGAGTTAACATATACAGCATAGACTTCAACATGTTATAGTTTACCTCGTAGGTATTTTCATTCTCAAATAATTTCATTGCATTCATATTCTCAGATATATTTATTAGCCATATACAATTTCTTGCATTAGGAATTCATCTTTTCGCATAACCCAGCTTGCACTCCATGAGACACAGACAGGGAGAGAAGCTTGGGGTCAGAGCACAGAGTCAGCCATTGTACAGCGCCCCTGGAGCAGTTGGGGTTAAGGGCCTTGCTCAGGGGCCCAAGGGAGTAGGATTCCTCTGCCAGCCACGGGATTTGAACCAGCAACCTTCCAGCTGCAGGTGCAGATCCTTAACCACAGAGCCACCACTTTGCACTAGAAGCAGCACTTTGCCTTTGCCGTGCGACGACGTGCAGCGGACGCCATACTAGCTATAGCTATAGCTTGGTACTGAATATGCTCAGATATTCAAGATGTCCACAAAAAGAAAGAGTAAATTCTCTTATTTTAGTTGATCAGACAAAATTAACAGCAGGTTTGTGAGCACAACAGTTCTGCTTTTAACCTACTCACTCTCTCAACATGGCCTCTTGCAGAAAAGTTTAAGTCTGGATTTAGACTGCTTACAGTCATTTGGATGGAAAAGTCCGAGGCCAGGTTAACCAATGATTAACCAATGAACCAATTAGCTGGCATGACATCACAGATGATTGGTTTAGGATGTTACCAAGCATACTCCTGGTACTCACTCTAAAGATCTCTCATTGGTGGGTCTTCCTCTGGGTGATGGACAGTGACCTTTGACCCACTGTATTAGGGAGAAAGACTAGAGGACAGAGCCGGAGCACCCTCCACCTGTGGAGGGCGTGACAATGTTTCCACTACAGAGGTAAAGGGGGTTTTCCTCTTTAAGTGCATTTACCTCACCACTATGTAATCCTTCATGGGTCATTTTTCTGTCTCATTTAAATGTTTGGAAATGAAATGTGTGTTGCATGATGTGCAGTAGAAAAATGTCACTCATTTTCTCAAAATTAAGTTTGAACATAAGTTAAGCACGTATTTGTTCGTGCAGGGCCTTTTAAAAGTGTATGTGTTTTGCCTGGGAAATGCTTTGCACATCATGTTTTAATTAAATGAATCATTTCTGCATTAACAGAAGTTTCATGACATCTGCCAACAGCTCATCTGTCTCTATATAAAGTATCTTTACTGAGCCTAACTATTTTATCTAAGTAAGACATAGTTAATGAATGCCTGAAGCAAAGGATCATAGCAAAAGCCCTTTATCCTGTTCAATAGAACCAAATCCCATCAACCAAATGTTTTCTCCTATGTGCCTCACACATAGAAATGGCTTCCCAATCTGACTCATGGGTGGCACAACCTATCACCTGTAGCAACATCATCATGAGGATCTCGAGAGAAGCCACGTCTCTATCATTAGCATTCAAAACGTTAAAACAGCGTTTTTTAAAGTGAATTTTAATAAGTGCCAGCAGACTTTTTAAAGTTTTTTTTAAGTCAAAAATTAAGTCAAAAAACATTTCTTATTCAGGTTATGCAAAATAAAAATAACCATAAGGTAAGGTTAAGCAGAGAGCAATTGCTGTTGATTGCATTCTTCAGACAGAAAAAAAAACCCATAAGGTCTTTTTGTAGTGACAGAGACAATGTTTTGATCATTTTCCAGAACAATATAATGTATTTTGTACAGCAGTTGTAATAAAAGCCATCTGTTATCCCACAGAATAAATAAGATGACTCTTTTTATTACATCTGTCATAAGCATAGGGTAGCTTTTGGAGAGTGATAATCCACGTCTGCAAGAAAAGAACCATATGTCTACAACAAGATAATTAAACCTGTTTGCTTTAAATCCGTCTGAAGGAGCAGAAGCCTTCAAGAGAGGTCATATATGTGAAGCACGCTTCATTGATGTGCTGCATCCTGCAATTCTTCTCTTCCTTCTAGGTGTCTAGAGTCGCCCTCTATAACGGAAAAATCCTAAGTACTGAGCACTGGAGGTACTGCAGCCTGCAAGGGAATGAATTAAAAACTGCTTCAGGTATAATTAATGGCACTTGGCAGACTGAGTCGACAAAGAGGTTTGTTTTCTCAAAAGGTGCAGAACTGCAATTTCATTTAGGCTCACAGACAATCCTTCTGCTTCGATGCTTTCTGTGCCTTCTGCAAACACACTTCTGTCAATTATCCACAGGCGCAACAAGCTTTTAAGGGCACATGTCAGCAGTAAAAATGCAGGGGAAAACATCTTTGTTTTCCTTGTGATATCGCTGGCAGAACCGTTTGAGCCTACAGACTTGACAGCTCTGTGGCAACCTCTTTCAGGCCTCTACTGTCTGACCTCTGACCTTCATTCTAGCCCTTTGTGGATTCAAAGATGCCGTGAGGTCCTGTACAGTATATCCAGCTTCAAAACCCATCTGTTTACTCACATCCGGCTTGCTTTAAACCCCCCCCACCGATTCACTGAATATCAACATTACAAACAAGACCTTACAGTCTTGGCAAATGCTGTAACTTTCTTCACTGTAGCTACTGTACCAATATAATGTCTAACTGCACAATGTATGCTTTAGAGCCCCCAACCAAGCTTTATCTACAGTAAGTAAAACATGTTTTATTAATGCCTGAAGCAAAGGATCACAGCAAAAGGCCTTTATCCTGTTTAATATAACCATATTCAGTCAATCAAATGAGATTTGGTGTGAGTGACTTGATGTTTGTGCCCCCATGTTTGAGACTTACATCGCAATTTAGGTGAGATGGATCCTAACCCTTTTGCCTTAACTTCCCTGTTCAATCATTTCATCACCAGACTGCTGCCTTTTCCTTTTGCTAGCAAACACGGCAAGCTGTTCAGAGCCACGAAGGAACGTCTAAATGTGGGGTAAATAATATCTTTCATTATCTATGTTGGATTCCCTTTCAATAGGCAAAACACCGTAAATGTGATTTAATTGATGTGTCGAGATCCCGAAGAGACAGATCGAGATGCATCCACAAACTTTCACAATCACAATCAGTTCTCACAATTCACAATCAGCTCTCGTTCTTTCTTATTTTTTTGCTCCTCGGTTATAATAAAATTTCATGCGAGAACAGAAAACACATTTATTTTTCTCTGCCAAGCTTATGAAATTCATTAAGGTTTTGAAAAACTGATTTATTTTGTATGGAATTATTTTGCAGGGGGAAAGTGTGCATTGCATAAACAAACAAAGGTCACCCATTTGCATAACTGCACAGACCTCATCTAGTATTACACCTCTTGCCTCACCCATTTGCTTCCCCTTAAATCACAATTCAAGCAATTTATTCTTTGTGTGCACTGTGGGAGTCTGCTTTCCCAGATGAGATGAATCCCTAGGACTTTCAAATTATCCAACAAAAGACGGGATTGTAAAAATCTATTTTATACACTTGCTTGGAAGAGACTCTATTAAATCACTTAAGGATGATATTCTATACTCCCCTGTATGGAATAAATGAAATTGTGGAGCACACTTTAATGGGGCACATTCAAGTCTATATGGTAATGGCTCTGTAATATGAAACCCGCCATCTCATTGGTGATAGTACAATTTAACCTAAGAGACTAAAGAAAGTCTGAACTAAATGTTTGTGAAATTTTGAAAACAGATTTTGAAGCGACCCTCTGGATGCTCATACGGAGCTTTCTTTAGAACAAAAAAGTTGGATTTGACCTCTCAGCGTCAACAGCACAAACATATTATCTTGGCAAGATGCACATCTAGTGCTGCAATGATTGGTTGCTCAAGAAGATACACATTTTTCTCGTGTCACTGGCCTGTCAAGTGGGTTCACACCCAAGAAAAAATTCCATAGCCACATAACACTTTTGTTGTGAAGTTAGCAGTGTAGCAGTGAAGAAGCAGTAGTAATGTAGAACATAACCTTTGCTGAAAAAATTTGGCTATTACATTTTCTCTCCCCATTTGTCCTGTCCCTTCTATATCCTATCTGCATTCCGAACAGTATCTCCTAGCTGGTGATCTAAAGCAAATCAAATACAAAGTACAGTAAACACAACAGCTTTATCAGTGACACAAAAAAAAACTAAAACAGTGTTCTCTCATTATTCATGTTGGTGTGACTCATAACTTGTGGTTCCATGTACTGAGGGCCACAATAAACTGAAGTTAAAATTAAAAAGGAATGTAACTCTCTCTTTCTCTGTCTTATATAAGCTCATCATAAAAAGATATCCTGTGGCAATAATAACATTTACACTATGTTAAAAGATCATATGGCTTTTTGATTGCTTCTCATTAGCAGAAATCATATTGCCCATAAATATTTAAAAAAGCAAGATTTGCGCATAATTTCCCCTGAGTTGAAAAAAGTGGGTGAAAAGGCAAACTTTTACCATCCTGGAATTGTACTTTGTTCTTAACTTCTCACAAGGATGAGCTGCTTTTGAAAACCAATGCTTTCAAATTTAAAAACTAAATGACATTAATTGTATCGATTACAATCAATTTCAATTTAACCCACATATACATGTATGTACTGTATGTGAGTGTGTACATGCTCCTCCAAGCTTAAGAGTCAGCCTTTATGTATTGCATGATCTGTTAAGGTTCCAAAAACGTTTAATTAATTACTACATGACTTCTGCTAATTAAAATTCTAATTAAAATTGATTTTATTTAAAGGGGTAGGGCTTAGAATTTCCAGTTTTCATCAATTTAATTTGTCTTTTGTTGCATGTTCACAAGATCTCTATGGCTGCCTGTGATTGGATCTGGATAGGATATTAATGTGTTACTACAGTACCTTCTTCTAGTGATTAAAAATATGTTCCAAGCCGACTGACAGCAGAAACTGTACAGCAGGAAGCAAATTAGAATCACTCTTACGCAGTGAACAATTTTAAGGAGTTATAAAAAGAGAAAAAAAGTGGCTACATGCAAGTAAAGTAAGTAAAGAAGAACATAGGGGGAAAAACTCAAATGGTGTACTCTTGGCAGAGGATATTTCAGATTTAAGTGTTTTTGTAAAATAAATCTAGATTTAAGTTACCACACAACTGTTCATTTTCACTAGAAAACACAAAATTAAGAGGAGAATAGTACTGTAGGTAACATGACTGTGACACTGCATTCTGCTGGTTATAACAGGAATGCTTTTTACCTCCTTCATTGGAATGAGCTGCGCTCCACCATTTACTCCATTTAAAAGCCTGTGCCACAATTATTGGCCTTTTTTTATGCAAACACCGCTTTGTTCTCAACAAAACCAAAATAGCTGCTTATAATGCCAATTGGCACCTGCAAACAAAGCTCTCAGGCAGGAGGTAGAAATATTTAAACTTTGTGTTCAGCTTCCAGCAGAAAGGAGCATAATCCCAACTTCTTTACCTGGATGAGAGTCTTAGACCTGCAAATTTGAAACAGGTGCCCAGCCTCGCAGCAATATTGTTGAAAAAGTTCCTGTGGTTATTTTGCTTTAAACTTATTTTGGGGCTTGTGCATTAAATGGAGTTCTTGCTCATACTCTGGTGTGCTGCCAAAATATGAAAATGTTGACAAAAGGCATCCTTTATAAAAAAATAAACTTTGCCTTTAGAATTGCAAGTAGTTTTTCAAGCCAGTTCCATTGTTATGAAATAAAAGTGTCAGTAAGTACAATATTGAAGTAAAAATAAAGAAGTGGGTTTTCAATTTCCATGAACATGGATATATGCAGTATATACAATACTGTACCATATATACAGTATACATAAAGACCTTTAAAGACATGAAATCAAAAGAACATTAATATGGTGTTTTTAAAAACAGGGGTGGAGTGGGGACTCTGTGGCTAAGGATCTGTACCTGTGGCTGGAAGGTTGCCAGTTCAAATCCTGCAGCTGGCAGATGAATCCTACTCTGTTGGGCCCCTGAGCAAGGCCCTTAACCCCAACTTCATGCCACATCTGCAAAAACATTTCTTCTTTTCTGCTCCTCATTCCAGCCTTTTGCTTTATTGACCTCTCCTTGGCAGAGGTTTTTAAGACACTGAGTCCAATTTGTGCCTGTGTAATGTGCAGATCAACACCAGCACTTGCTGAAGATCTCTCCCGTATTGTCATCTGTCATGCAGAGAGCATCCCTGTACCCCCATACCTCTGAAGAGTCTGGGCTTCTTAATATTTTTCCATGTTAACAGTTCCAGTCCTGCAGACTCCTGTCAGTGTCCTGCAAACTTTCACTTTGATTTCCACACTCTGGAGATCTTTCCTATCCAAGGTCCACAGCATTCGTCACACATCCATCACACTGGGTAGTCTATATTCTTATATTCCTTATGAGGGCTTGTCACTTTGTGACGCATAGCACATCTCATTGTTTACACAAGATGCTACGCTGTCATGTTGTACAGCTCACAGTACTGCATCTGCATGTACACCCAGGATTTCTCTCTTTCCAAAATTATTTCTATTACTGCAATTCTGATTTAATTGGTGCTATTGATTGAAACATGTATTTCTCAATAACAGCAGATCTTATTCAAATCAGTTTTCAGCTGTGTGGCTACTGACTTTGCAGTACTCTGCAAGCAATGTATTAACATTTACACTATGTTAAAAGATCATATGGCTTTTTGATTGCTTCTCATTAGCAGAAATCATATTGCCCATAAATATTTAAAAAAGCAAGATTTGTGCATAATTTCCCCTGAGTTGAAAAAAGTGGGTGAAAAGGCAGACTTTTACCATCCTGGAATTGTACTTTGTTCTTAACTTCTCACAAGGATGAGCTGCTTTTGAAAACCAATGCTTTCAAATGTAAAAACTAAATGACATTAATTGTATCGATTACAATCAATTTCAATTTAACCCACATATACATGTATGTACTGTATGTGAGTGTGTACATGCTCCTCCAAGCTTAAGGGTCAGCCTTTATGTATTGCATGATCTGTTAAGGTTCCAAAAACGTTTAATTAATTACTACATGACTTCTGCTAATTAAAATTCTAATTAAAATTGATTTTATTTAAAGGGGTAGGGCTTAGAATTTCCAGTTTTCATCAATTTAATTTGTCTTTTGTTGCATGTTCACAAGACCTCTACGGCTGCCTGTGATTGACTCTGTATAGGATATTAACGTGTTACTGCCTTCTAGTGATTAAAAATATGGTCCAAGCCGACTGACAGCAGAAACTGTACAGCAAGAAGCAAATTAGAATCATGGCTATCAGTGATAAGATCCTTTCTTAGAATTCTAACCTTTTAATTCTTTCATTCTTTTGTCAGTTTTGCTTTTAGGTCCTATTTTTGTTCATCATTTTAATTTTAGTGCAAACTGCTTTTCTTCCTTTGTTGACCTCTTGACAATAAACTGTGTGAATTTCGGCTCAGTAGCTAATTTTACTGCTGTAAGACGTCCCTCTTATACAGTGGACAATTTTAAGGAGTTATAAAAAGAGAAAAAAAATGGCAAGTAAAGTAAGTAAAGAATAACATAGGGGAAAAAACTGAAATGGTGTACTCTTGGCAGAGGATATTTCAGATTAAATGTTTTTGTAAAATAAATCTTCAATGGAATGAGCTGCGCTCCACCATTTACTCCATTTAAAGCCTGTGCCACAATTATTGGCCTTTTTTTATGCAAACACCGCTTTGTTCTCAACAAAACCAAAATAGCTGCTTAAAATGCCAACTGGCACCTACAAACAAAGCTCTCAGGCAGGAGGTAGAAATATTTCAATTTTGTGTTCAGCTTCCAGCAGAAAGGAGCATAATCCCAATTTCTTTAGCTGGATGAGAGTCTTAGACCTGCAAATTTGAAACAGGTGCCCAGCTTCGCAGCAATATTGTTGAAAACGTTCCTGTGGTTATTTTGCTTTAAACTTATTTTGGGGCTTGTGCATTAAATGGAGTTCTTGCTCATACTCTGGTGTGCTGCCAAAATGTGAAAATGTTGACAAAAGGCATCCTTTATAAAAAAAAATAACTTTGCCTTTAGAATTGCAAGTAGTTTTTCAAGCCAGTTCCATTGTTATGAAATAAAAGTGTCAGTAAGTACAATATTAAAGTAAAAATAAAGAAGTGGGTTTTCAATTTCCATGAACATGGTTATATGCAGTATATACAATACCGTACCATATATCCAGTATACATAAAGACCTCTAAAGACATGAAATCAAAAGAACATTAGTATGTTGTTTTTTTAAAAACGGGGGTGGAGTGGTGGCTCTGTGGCTAAGGATCTGTACCTGTGGCTGGCTGGTTGCTGGTTCAAATCCTGCAGCTGGCAGAGGAATCCTACTCTGTTGGGCCCCTGAGCAAGGCCCTTAACCCCAACTGCTCTACTGGGTTCTGTACAATGGCTGACCCTGTGCTCTGACCCCAAGCGTCTCTCCCTGTCTGTGTGTGTCTCATGGAGAGCAAGCTGGGGTATGCAAAAAGATTAATTCCTAATGCAAGAAATTGTAAAGGGTTAATAAAGTGATGTTAAAAGAATGGTATTTTTTAAAGGAATGCATGTTGCAGTGTTGGGAATGGTATGTGGAGAGCTCTGTTCTGTAGTGTAGCGAGAATAATGAGGAGTAAAACTTGAATTGGATAGTGAGGAACAAAGGATCAGAAATCCCATTGTGGTTGTCCTCCTTTTTGTTGTTTTTTTAATAAAGAAAACCTTACTCTTTCACCGTGGGATCCCTTCGAGCTATAAAAGGCATGAAGAAATAACACGGTAAAGTGATGATATTGATCTACAGTACATTGAAGTTATGTTTCTGTAGAGCTACGGTGTTTGTAAAATGAGATAATCGCAAATGCCTTCAGATTGCACCTGGGAATTCATTTAAAAGGAAGTTATGCTCAAGAGATGCTCAGAAAGTGTGCTAGGATGCCAGACCTATTTTCTCAATGAATTCCTGCTCAAATGTAATGCAAAAACTAAATTTTAGGTATGAAACATTGGAATTGGATTGTAGAGAATTAAATTATAAGATGTTTTAAATATGAAAACCAAAGAACATACTGTATAAAAGGTTGCAGATAAAACTTGACCATTTTGCACGTCTAGCTCTTTGGTGTTTTAGTTTCCAAGCAAGCATATTGAGCTACACCTCAGCCATCTGCCTGGGAAGCCTGTTATTGAAACCAACAACTCCTAGAATTAGTTGCAATGATGTACAGTACTGGAAATAAAAACTGAAACAGAAGATACGGCAGGCAATTAACACAGACAATGTGCTAAACTTGGTGCCAGCAGCCATGTCACCCTGTAACTCACAACTGGCAACCCACTGATAATAAGTAGGTTTGGGCCTTGTCAGTACCTGGATGGGAGACCTCCCAGGAAAAATTAAGGTTTCTGCTGGAAGGTATTAGATGGACCAGTAGGGGGCTTTCACCCTGCAGCCTGTGTGGGTCCTAATGCCTCAGTATCGTGATGGACACAATATACTATAAAAAGGTACCATCCTTCAGATGAGATGTTAAACTGAGGTCCTCACTCTCTGTGGTCATTAAAAATCTCAGGGCGTTTCTTGAAAAGAGTAGGGGTGTAACCCTGCCGTCCTGGCCAAATTTCCCATTGGCCCTAACCAGTCATGGCCTCCTTATAATCCCCATCTATGAACTGGCTCCATCACTCTGCTCTCCTCCCCACTGAGAGCTGGTGTGTGGGGAGAGTACTGGCGCACTATGGTTGACGTCGTATCATCCAGGTGGGGCTGCACACTGGTGGTGGTGGAAGGGAAGCACGTTGTGTGGGGTGTCCAGAAAAGCACTAAGCGCTAAGGAATTCTTCTTAAAATACCACCTTGCATGAAAAAATATGGTAAAGTGGACTATAAATGGCTAACATGCTACAGTACATGCCACATCTGCACAAACGTTTCTTCTTTTCTGCTCCTCATTCCAGCCTCTTGCTTTATTGACCTCTCCTTGGCAGAGGTTTTTAAGACACTTGAGTCCAATTTGTGCCTGTGTAATGTGCAGATCAACACCAGCACTTGCTGAAGATCTCTCCCGTATTGTCATCTGTCATGCAGAGAGCATCCCTGTACCCCCATACCTCTGAAGAGTCTGGGCTTCTTAATATTTTTCCATGTGAACAGTTCCTGTCCTGCAGACTCCTGTCAGTGTCCTGCAAACTTTCACTTTGATTTCCACACTCTGGAGATCTTTCCTATCCAAGGTCCACAGCATTCGTCACACATCCATCACACTGGGTAGTCTATATTCTTATATTCCTTATGAGGGCTTGTCACTTTGTGACGCATAGCACATCTCATTGTTTACACAAGATGCTATGCTGTCATGTTGTACAGCTCACAGTACTGCATCTGCATGTACACCCAGGATTTCTCTCTTTCCAAAATTATTTCTATTACTGCAATTCTGATTTAATTGGTGCTATTGATTGAAACATGTATTTCTCAATAACAGCAGATCTTATTCAAATCAGTTTTCAGCTGTGTGGCTACTGACTTTGCAGTACTCTGCAAGCAATGTATTAAGTGCTTGTTTAGATCAATTTAATGTGCCGTGATAGCACATTTGCAATATGCTGACTTAACGCATTTCTTTACAAACACTGTTTTCAAGAACCTAATAAGCTCTTAAAGAAATTCAGCAGACTTTAGCTACAACACTGAAGTAACTGCACCACCTCAATACCAAGGGCTTTCTGGCATCGTTACACATTACACAGGGAAGAAATATTTCTCAGGTCAATTCTTAAGGCATGAGTAAATCTTTAAGATTAAAGACAAACAGACAATTTGCATGTAGGTTTATCTTGGAAAACCATTCTAGCAGGTTTTCTAAGGTAATATTGGATATTAATATGGAATATAAGATATATATAGATATATAAGTGTAAATAGAATAAGCCTGTTTTTTGACAATGTAATATATGAAAAACACACAAACTATTTCCATATATATCCATGCACAGGAGTCTGTAAGCAAGGTAAATCACTGTTGTTTTATACAGTCTGTGAGAAGAATACTCATTCATCTTAAAACAACATCCTAAAAATACTGTTCAGCTGTGATGTACAGTATCATTTATCTTTTGCTGATGCTTCTGTTCCAAAACAAAACATAAAATATCCCACTTGATTTACGTCACCAAACAAAAGAAAATATTAATTAAGCATAGAATGCTTAATTTAACAACATACAAATGTGAATATACAGTAACGATATTGTTCCTATATGTATTTTACAAAGCTTACATGGCTACTAACAATCACAATTCATTATTTGTTCTCTGTTAATAACTCTTAATGTTCCAGTGAATATCACTTATTCTGTCTGCATGTACAGCAAGTGTGGTAGCTCACATATCCTACACAAACCCCTCTAGATCAAAGGCTTCACACTAATTCATACGTTAACCTGAAAGCTCAGACTTGAAAGAAGGATTGGGTTGCTTATGCATCCACTTCTGATCCTAAACACTTAGACGAGCTGAGGAGAGCAGCAGCCAGCTGAAACGTCCCAGTAAAACCCACAAGCCCCATATTGGGTTCGCATCAGATGTAATGCATTTAGACCGAGAGAGTCCAATTCTGTCTCGTCTGACATGAGTGGTCAGAGTCCCTATTGAACATCCTTCAGAAGCAGTGGGATGAGCTCTTCCACATGCTTTTAGCTATAACCTTCCACATGTGCCTGAGGTCTGGAGCAACCCACCAAGAGATAATGACAAAATCCAAGAGAAAGTAAGCTAAACCCAAAAGCTCTTTTAAGTGATTAATAGGAGATGTTCTAGATGTTCAGTGACAGTAAGTAAACTGAAGGATTAATATAAAAATTTAACCACAGTGCTTCAAAGTATAGAGAATCCAATGATTTTTTTTCCTTCTAACACAACATGAAGATATAAATATCCACAGCCCTTGATATGCTGATTGATTTAAGTGCTCGTGTTTTGCTGAAATAAACAAGAGATGGCTGACAGCTCCCAAATGAGGGAAGAGGCTCCTAACTGCACATTTCAGAAACAGAGACCAAAAAGAGCTTATTAAGCACTGAAGCTAGCTGGAACACAACTATCGGGGACATTTGAAGCCTCTGACAGTTAAATAAGACACAAGCTAATGATGCAAAAATGCTTCGAAACAGGCTCATTGAAGATAATGGAAAACCCTGTCAGAAGACCGGCGAAGGAACTGAGCACCAGCGACATGCTGCATTGTTCACAGGACATCTTCTGGTACAGCTGAATGAAGCTAAATAACACCTTCATAACTCGTGCACATAACTCCTTCGTAGACAATATACTGTACAATTTAATCTAACACCATGCATAATTATTTATAGGCATGCAATTAGTCATAACAGAATTTACACTGCTTACAGTTAAGACTAATTTACAGTTAAAGATTATTTAGCTTTACTGAAATAAAGCATTAACAAAAATTGTATTTTTTTGTTACCAACATTTGAATGTACAGAACTCATATCCAATGAAGCCGACACCACAAACCCAGTATACTCAAACCCTCCATTAAGAAACACACTTCTTAAGCTTAAATATCTTTGCTAAATTGTAGTGGTTGTTTATGAGTTTTATCGCTTGCTGCTGGATTGAATGATTTAAATGGCCCCGATGTCTAATTGCTTCACTCTCTGTACAAGCAGTTGTGGATCATTTTAGAAGCTACAGTATGTAGCCTTTAGGTTTTCTCAAGTCCTCTGGAGAAATCCATCTGGGATTACAGTAGATTTACAATGAGAGAGAGTGAAAGTAATAAATTAAAGTCATCATTTCTTGTTCACACTAATTCCAAAGCGTAGGTTGGCAAAATTTCCTTTGGTCGTCTGCTTCGGCTTTCTTCATCTTCTACTGCATCATGTGGGAAGCAGCTTTATTTCCTCAGAGACTGAATAACAGTGATTTAAGAAGATGCCCAGAAGATAAGACACTGATGGATGGTCACCAAGATCAATGCAGAACTTACAGAGCATTACTGCTACCAGTATTACTTGTAAAGAATATATTTGTTTCAAGTGTCATGAAACCTCAGAAGAACTCCTCAGTTGCCAAACTGGTAGGGGTATTCAAATCGGAGCTTTTGCTTTTCTGGTTCGAGTCAGGGCAACGTCGTTTATAGATTTCGCTTTAGATTCTACAAGCACTGGGTAATAACCGGATAACTGGCCAAACAGGAGAGGGGGTGGATGGGCGGAGCAGTGGCTCTGTGGCTAAGGATCTAAGGCTGGAAGGTTGCCGGTTCAAATCCTGAGGCTGGCAGAGGAATCCTACTCCGTTGGGCCCCTGAGCAAGTGTCACGCCCTCTGCAGCCAGAGGGCACTCCTACACTGTCCTGTCTCTCGTTTCCTGTGCTTTGCTGTCCTTCCAGTGTTTCTCTCTCTCTGGGGCTATATATTCCTGGGTCTTTCATTTGCCTTCGCTCAGCAATGACGTTCGGATGTCCTGAAACCCGCCTAGCACCAGGTTGCCCCACGTCCGCTGCCTGAGGGCATAGGTTTCTATACGGCATTTCCTGAACAGCTGAGCCCGGGCTAACCCCCGTCTTGCCGCTACAAATAGGATCTCTTCGCTCTCCTGTCATTCCTGGGTTTGTCCTTTCCGACATCCTTGACAGCAAGGCCCTTAACCCCAGCTGCTCCAGGGGCGCTGTACAATGGCTGACCCTGCGCTCTGACCTCAAGCTTCTCTTTCCCTGTCTGTGTGTCTGTGAAAAGACAAATTCCTAATGCAAGAAATTGTATAGGGCTAATAAAGTGATGTTATGTTATGGGATTGAGGTAGGTAACGTACTCATGAAAAATAGCTGGTTATGAAACTACTCTTGAAGATAGCCAGCTGTGCGAAAGATAACAAACAAAGCAACAGCTAAAAAAATGTACATTAAAAGGCTGAGTGAGACGCTAGGACAATGTTTCAATAATCTGGGCTCCACACTGCGCTCACAGTGACCACAGATTACCCCACCGCTCTGCCAATATCGGGTGTGAAGTGATAATGTCTATTGTCTCTGTAAATCCACATCAAACAAGTGCATCAGACAACCTTTGACTGGGGTGCAATTTATGTTCCATTTTTATGCAGCTGAGTGTGTTATTAAAATGGATCATGCTTGTCAGTGTAGACAGCAGCTTTTTTTTTTTCCACTGACCAGGCTGCCATCACTGTCACCTGCAGCTGAAGAAGCAATTTTATCTAAAGGACAGGTGTTTAATACAGAATGTGTTGCGGGACCAATATGTGTCGAATTTATGTTTTAAACACCTATATATTAGTGGAGTGGTCTTGCTGAAATTATTTCTTAAAATGAAAGAGCACTTTAGCCATTACTAACAAAAGTACTGTAATTAAAAACAGGTAACACCTGAAATAGATCTTTTGAATTCTAGAACTCTAAAGAGTCCTACCTACATCAATAGATAGAATCTATCCGAACTTGCCGGCACATTTTCAGTATCAGCTTGACACTCAAGTTGATATAGAGCTGTTAATTATACTTACAATTCCATCCCATATACTGTATCTACATTCTACAATTGTGTTTGCAAGTATTTGTAAGGAGCAAAAGACCACTCTGTCATCTTATCCTATTCTCTTTTTGTGATAGCTTTTTACAACCTAATTTTTAAAAAGATGTCTCTGTGTATTTCTGTGAAAATTGTATTGATGTGAATCCTTCAAGATATAAAGATGATCCCTTTATAGAACCCTTGAAAACCCTTGTGTATATTTCTATTAAATTTGGGTCAAAATCCGCAAACCACTCGTCAACAAGCACCTAGAAAAGATTAATGGTGGGGTTATAATATTAACAAAAGTCAACTGTTCGCAGATCCTGTATAAATGCTTTATTATAGAATACTTCATTGCTAATAATTTTGTTGCACATTTATAAAGTGTCATTTTCCACTCCTGTACAAATGTGTTACTGTACATGCCAGTGTTTCTCTGCATTTTAAGATATATGGGGAGGAGGGAGTGCAATTCATATAATGAAAGCACTTTAGCAATGATTCGTGTTGAATAGAGGAAGAAAGATTAGGATTCTATTAGTATTGCCTGGGAATATTAAGTATATACACACACATTCAGAAGGACGCTTTAGGAACACATACTATCACTAATTCAAAAATGGATTATGAAAATAGAATTAACCTTTACTTGCTCCTTTGCATAAAAATGGATTACAGTGCACAGTATAAGTACATAACAATTGCTTAGTCAAAGCCATTTCTAAACATGATCATATGGAACATTTTATACTGTCGAAAAAAACTCATCACTCAGGCTAGGTGTAGCTCAGTAGAGCTCTTTATTTCATGCGGATGGAGAGGATAGAATCATACAGGTATGAGAGCAGCCTCTGATGATGATGTCAAAGGCAATGGGTTTATACAGCAGGTTTGTGGTAGCATAGTTCATTCTAAATTCCCATATTAGGAGTTGTTTTTCTCATGCAAATACTTCTCTGTAATTTACCACTTTATTCTTAAGAAATGAAAATTCACCTCTTATTTGGTCTGAAGAATGTATACAAATAGAAAGTGTGAAGTTTAGCATTGTCAGGTTATAGCATCAGCAGATCAAATGATGTGCCCGAAGTGTATTTTTCTTACCCTCACTAGGCAGAAAAAGCATATTAGCGAGAACAAATAGTTATTCTCTTGTACACTTTAAAGGTAAGCGGTTTAAATTCTTCCTCAGTACACATTAAAAACTACTTCAGGAACGGGAGAAGAGACCCTTGTTGTAGTCAGATGCCCACTATGAAGGGGCTCGATTTAATGTTGAGAAATCAGACTCAACTATCACTCTGTAATTCCAGAGTTCGAATGGGTTGCAGGAGCAGTTTAACACCCCATACTCCCACAGAACCTCGCAAAAGATACCCCAGGGTACATGGCTGTAAGCCTACTCCAAGTCCACAAGTCATGTACACGGAGATGGCAGCCCCCTCAGATATCTGTGCGAGATCAAAGAGTCCATCTACTTAAGCCCTGCTGTCCATACTGAGCACCTGCTAATTTTTCTAACAGATCTATAGTCTTGCACTGGTACCACAATGTGAACACTTGCCAAAACTCTGCATTGCTGTTGAACTACTTTATTAATGAATACTCAAACGCTACAATAATATAAAAGAATGTTGACTCCTGTCACACTCTTGACTCAAGTGTCTCAACAGACTCTTGTTGTCTGTTACGTTTCCTGGGATTTATTGATATGTCAGCAGTGCTAGCATTTTCAACAGGATCAACATTTGTCTCACCCTCGTACTTCTCTCATTGCATTTTGAGTTTTCAATGATTGCCATGTCTCCTCGAAATACTCATCTCTACATTGCCTCAAGGCTGATAAATATTTTAAATACGTCTTGAAGGTACTGTTAGTTCTTGTTAATTGCTTCACCACTAGACAACAAGCAAACGCTCCTGCTAAATCAGATATTTTATTGATATATCACTCATTCATTGGCCATTAAAGTTTTTAATTGTATGTTTTCCTGGAGCAATCACACACAACTTTGCACACAGGAGAAGGAAGCCTCTTAATTGTGTTTGCTCAGGTGATTTAGTTAGGGTTCAGTTGAGTCAGCCACTGAAAGGAAATTTAACGTGCACATCCACATTTGGCAGGGGCGAAAACTAAACTACTTGGCAACAACAAAAAGAGAAAAACTGGCCAACAGCACGACCGATCAGCAAGATTTAATTTTAAACATCTCCACAGCAAACTGTTGAAGGCCAGCAGGTTTACTTAGTATCTAAACACAACACGCAACCGGAAACTCTGATGATTTTAGGCCACTGACTGCTCTGTTTAACATTTCTTCACAAAAACTAACTCTACTCTGAAAAAGAGTGAGTAGGAGGATGCTGCTCAGTAGGAGAATTTTAGGCACTACAGAGTGGTGAAGAGTGGAGTGTTCTGTGAAGACTGGCTTTCGCAGGCCTTAGGTGGGAGCAATTATATAAGCAGCAGAGTCCATAAGCAGGACAATGATGGAGGACTTCCCATATCAATGATCCAGTATTTATACACCTATGATTTGTGCTCTATGTTGTAAACCCTAAATACAAAAGTCTTAAACACAAGTGCCTGAGTATTACTTCCCGTACTGTTTTCGTGGACCTTTTTTCAAATTTTGTTTTGTTAATCAGCTCACCAACAACAGCTGGTTTTGGATCGTCTCAGGCAAAGCTCTGGGCAAAGTAAACGACATCAGCCACACGGCTGTCCCCTCTGTCTCCACATCTTTTAAGCTGTGACAAGGGAGTGTTTGGTCTGAAAGGTGTCAGTTTGGACAGGTACCCCTCAAAGAAAGTAGGAAGCAAAATTGTCACTATTATGCGCGTGGGAGTTATAAAAACAAGGCTGGCTAAGCCGAGGCCAAAGGAGAAATGGAATTACCAAGCACTGTCATTAAAAAAAACCTGTTAGTGAATGAACAAATTTATTCCAAAAACACCCAGTTCCTCCACGGACCAAGGATAAGATCAAAGGATAATGATTTGTGGATTCGAAATTGAAAGATATTTGCTGGCCTTGAAGAGAACTTAAATGCCATGTTGAGCCTTGACTGTTAATTTGTGCCTGTCAGGCATGTCCTGAAGTACACAACTCTTGAGGGGAAAAAAAAGGAAAAATGTTTGATTTCTTGACCCCTAAGGAGCAAGGAATGCCATCCTGATAACAGAATCGTGTTAGCATCTTGACATTTCCGCTGAGGACCAGAAAGGATGTATCAAAAAGGAGGAGACACTTATTGCTGCACACAGACGCTGTAGATGGACACTGCTGTCTTCAGTTGTCTGCAGGTCCTAAAATAATTATGGACACAGTCCTTACACACTGATCAAATACATGGGTCTGCATTACAACAAGGCAGAAAATGCCATGTCATGTCATTGGCCAAACCGCTTTATACCATACGGTGTCACAGGAAGCCGGAGCCTACCCAGCAAGCAATGAGCACAAGGCAGGGTACACCCTGGACAGGACGCCAGTCCATCGCAGGGCAAGTGCAAGCCCATCATACATGGGGACAATCTGGAGGCCGTGGAAAAGGCCGAGGGGGGGAATTAGGCCCAGGATAACTCCCTTCTCTTATTGAGAAGTATACTGTTGTTACTGTTTTGTTTTTAACACTCCAGCTTGAAATGAAATGCTAATCCTAGAGTAAATGAAACAAGTTCTTTACACATGAGAATGACTAAAAGTATACAGACATTTGAAAAGAATAAGTTACAGATGTCCAGGTGTAGTTTGGGAAAACAGCCTGGCCTGGTTTTTGTTTAATTCCCCTTTTGCAATACATTCATCCTTAAAAGAAACACGTTTTTGCTAGACTTTGTTACCCACTCTTTTTAAGATGAGAGGAAATGACATGGGGGTGTGGAAAACTGGATATTGTGTTCCAGGAATCCGGATAGGGGAATAAAATGTTAAACAAACGATAACGAAAATTTGTACTTTAACAGCTACAGATGAGAAAAGGGATAAGTCAATGATCTTTAGGGCAGCTCTTCAGAATGTTCTAAAATGTATCAGAATATGTTTATTATGAAATCCCTCACTGTTCAACACTGTTCACTTATCTGACTTATGATTAGTGAAGTGAACATGCGTAATGAACACAAAAGCAGCAGAAAATAGCCATATTGAGCTTTATAATGGAAGGTAGCCTAGAAGCTATACCACCCCAGAGCATGATGATTTCAAAGTGTGATTTCTAATTTTCTTCTAAAAAACAATTTGCTCTGCTCTCACCACAACCCCATGTGAAAATCTATTGCAAGTGAACTGAATTTGAATCCTGCTGAGTTTTTTTTTGTTTTCTCTGAAATATTCTCCCCCCATTAATTGATGTGCATGCTCTAATTTGTTCACTAATTTCGGAAATCATTTGGTATTCTCTAGCTCTTGATGCTTTCATGCATTTCCAAATGCCATCTTCAAACATCAATAAGCGTTTTACCTACAAAATCTATCGCGCATCAAATTAATATTTAAACTGGACGGCGTCTAAATTTTAATCCGTTTAACAGGAGGGCACAGTGGCACTGTGGAGAAAAGGATGGCTGATACTTAAGAAATTACAATGAGCCCCTTTTTATAAGCAATCTTATGAGGCTGAATTTTTTCTTGGAATAATGAAGTATGTGGCTCAGTGGCTAAGGATCTGCGCCTGTGGCTGTTAGGTTTCTGGTTCGTGTCTCGTGGCCGGCAGAGGAATCCTACTCTGTTGGGCCCCTGAGGAAGGCCCTTAACCCCAACTACTCCAGGGGCGCTGTACAATGGCTAACCCTGTGCTCTGACCCCAAGCTTCTCTCCCTGTCTGTGTGTCTCATGGAGAGCAAGTTGGGGTATGCGAAAAAGACAAATTCCTAATACAAGAAATTGTATATGGCCATTAAAGTGATCTTATCTTATTTGCCTGGAAAATATAATTACCTTTTTTAGATTTTAACGTTTTGCTTTGCATAATGAAATGGAAGGCAATTATCTAATTACAGTGTTGTGTGGGCTAGAAAAAGCAACACAGGAGTTATCTAGTTTTATTGCCTGCTGTGTTTTTTTTTCTCTCAAGCACTGTTATTAATACATGATTTACTTACAGAAGTGTATCATCAGTCCAAAATTAATTAGCCAGTCCTAGGCACAAGTGTTTAAAATATCCTGTTTATGGAACTGTAATAATAATAACCAAATACATTAGAAATAGATTCCAGTCTAGACGGCGAAGGTCATTACCAGTTTCCAGTGAAAAAGGACAGAGCATAGTTTTGAACTGCTTGAACATTAATAAACAGGAATACGTTTTATAACCATTAACCCATAAAAATAGGGGCTTACAATTTATGTGTTGCACAATCATTATAAAATTGCATAAGACACAAAAATGTGAACGTTAGGTCGATGCATATACTGTAAATTTAATGACAGTGTAAATAATTTAAGCTCCGCAAACAGGACTTACAGTTGTAACAAAGGTTGTTCAGCACAATGGTTCAGCTAATAATTTAATGTGTAGCTCCAGGTGCACCAAAGTAAATGCATTTCTTTGACATTGATGGTGGTTTTGGATGTGGACATCCAAGCACAAACAATTTTTTTGATCCAAATGTTAAAAATACCAAAGCTGTTGCTTTTTATTTCACCCTTGATCAATCTTGACAGGACACAGAAGCTAGAGGAGTGCAGAAAGAAGGAAAAAAATATAAAGGATGCTACTTCTCTCTCTCTCAGTGCTTAGAAATCAACCACAGAGATTAAATACAAATACACACTCTAAACAGTAAAGAGTAAACAGATCAATCTACTGTGGCTTCAACTGGGAAAACACTTCGAGTTGAAGTCCAGCAGAGGGGACCAGCAAGAAAGTCCGAGACTCTTATTATCTCCAAATCATTCCATGAACAAAATGTCTTCCGTTGACTAAAGCAGCTCTTTTCTTTAATTACAACAACAAAATCACTCCCATCTCTAAAACTAATACCCCATTTCCAGGCTTGGTGGTGCCTCCTTCATGTTTTTGACTGAATGGTAAAAATAAAAGTATGGTTGTATCATTTAGTGTAGATATGTTTGCACCAAAACAAAATAAAAAGTATTATTGCTAACTGTGCCATATTATACAGGTACATGTTGTGCTAATATGTGCTAAGCAGATGGCCAGTGACAGAGATCACGCACCTGGGCATCTTTTGTAAAGTACAAGAGACTGCAGGATGGTGACACAGACCAGGAGAGTCTTTATTGGGTTAGGAAGGGAGAGTACAGCAATTCTCAGTCATTGGTTCCTCTCAACTCTGGCTTCTCATCTCACAAATGTCCACTACAGTTGGCAGACAAGATATTCTTTCACCACTCTTTCCCTCTAAGAGCAACGTCATCCTGTCCCACTTTCACAAGGCAGCAGAGCCCATAAATTCTATAAAGCAGAGTGCCACACAAATCTACTGTATACTGACCAGCTCTCAACCAAGAAACAAAAACAATGAAGCCACCACATTACTTGGGGTGATCCCCAGTGCAAGTGCACAGCGTTACAAAAGCTCTGATATCGATAAGAAATAGAGAACCAGTGTCCAATACTGATAATTGGTGATATTTTCAGCTGCACTTACTGTATGTAGAAAGATATGGTTATGGTTTACAAAACTCTGTGTTTACTCTGATGCTTCAAGAAACAATGTGATTTTGAAAATTATGTTTGACCTGCAAAGAAATAATGTAAATTAAGCAATTAAGGTTTTTGACCAATGTGTGCAGTAAACTTGCAATGCTGGCCTGCTGTTCACCGTTCCTGTTAAAGCTCAGACCTGGTAAAAAGAGCATCACCTCTCCTCATCTGTTCAAGAAAGCGAGACAGCTAGGTTTCAAACTGTATATGATTTTAGATTCATAAAGGCAGGCCACCTTATTAGAGGCTTTGATACAGTATATCTACAGTATAACATATGCTGTAAATAAGAAATAAAATAATAAAATAAACTCAATGGACAATTTTGCATTACATTTTTACTGACAGGTGCTCCGGCATTAAGGCAATTTAAAAATCTGATCCCATCTCATAGTGTCCTGGTGAACACACCACGTCTGTATTGTATTATTACTATAGTCATACTATAGTAAACTATACTATAGAAAACAGGTCATACTATAATATACTATTACTATTGTCTATACTATTATTATGGCATTACTGTAGTAGCAGTACAGTGCAGATGTTGTTACAATGGTTTCATTGTAGTAATAAAAGGCCACTCTTAGATTTGTTTAGATTGTTATTGCCAGGATTATATGAAGTCCTTGCATCTCTTTAATGTAGTTCTGAGGCCCATTACTGTCAGAATGGGTCAAGATTCATAAGTATGAGATAAGCATACTGCACCTCAGTATTATGATAACTGTACTCAGGACTGCTATTCCTGATTTAATCAGAGGGACATAAAGGGTGTGTAGAAGATTTTGCTTTTACACACACAGTCGAAACTTCATACAAACATCTTAACCTAATGTATCTAATCAATGTCCCTGAGATCAAACTATCAGTTCATTCATTATTTTATAAGATTAATGTAACCAGGTAAATTAATGAAGAAATCTTGTTTTCTGTAACCTCTCTGATAGAAAAAGCCAACAGATACATCTATCCATCCATTTTCTATCCGCTTCTAACAATACAGTGAGCCAGTGCCTATCCCAGCAAGCAATGGGCACAAAGCAGGGAACACAGACACAGATATGCACACACTCACACCAATTTTCTGAGAAGCCAGTGAACTGACCAGTATGTCTTTGCGCTGTGGGAGGAAAACAGAACACCCAGAGGGAAACCCACACAAACATTAGGGGAACATGCAGACTCTCCACAGATAGCACCTCAGCAATGCTAACGCCTGTGCCAGCATACCAGGGCCAATGTAAAATGTGAAAGTGTGTCAGTATAAAAGAAGACCCTACATGTATGGCTTGAAAATGCTCAATGTAATGTTGAGGTAAAGAAAGTAATTCTTAATGTTGGCTTGAAAATTCTTAATGTATGCATTGAAATTCAATACAATAATTTCAGTAATTGAAAATGTTCAATTGGACATCATCACATGTATCAAGAGACAGAGATGTGAAAATAATGTCACTGAAAAAAAGACTTAACTACCAGGGCAAATTGTATACTGTATATGGGCCACAGCCAAATTAAAAGAATTATGACTGAAACAGCTCTGTGTTGAGCTAGTCTATTTACGTAGGTGTTAGATTATAAAATTACGTCAAGCATCTAAGACGTTACTGTGATATGAGGGAGTTAATCCCAGCAGAGATCTGTACAGTTAATGAGTAGGTATGTAAAAGCAATCTTACAAAAATTCCCAGTGGCGTCTACTAAAAGAAGTGACAGTTACGAACCTTATTGCTGAGTGAGAGAAAATATCAAGATTCCCAAGGGTGTAGTTTGGAGACTTTCTGTAAATAACATCCCTATAATGCAAAATAAAGAGGACAGATGTCTGAGCCACAGCTGGTTTTGTATAAAATATAAAACAGTTTGGATATAAAAGAGCTAGTCTAGGTTTTATTTTGACTTGAAAACTCTTAATGTGTGCATTGAAATTGAAATTATCAACCAAAAGCTTTTTACATACTCTAACCTGCTCCAATATCCATTTGTCGAGTGTTAGGATACCAAAAAGCCCCCCTTTATTCTCATCACTGTCACTATTGCAATTGAACACCATCATTTTAGTATTGTTAGTATTCATGTACAGTACGTGTGTTCACTGTACATTCACACCGGCATAGCTGTTGAAGACACTGTTCATTGCCTGACTGATGACATTTAATTTAGACTAGTGCAGAGTATGGCAGCCAGGCAGAAAATATTCTACACTCTAAATTGAAACTAGACTATAAGCCAGCAGATATATCACCCTGCAACTCACAACCGGCAGCCCACTGAAGCTTAACAAGTGTGATGTGAGCCTGGTCAGTACCTGGACGGTAGACCTCCTGGGAAAGCTAAGGTTGCTGCTGGGAGCTCAGCCTGCAGTCTGTGTGGGTCCTAATACCCCAGTGATGGGGACATAATAATACCCAAAGGTGCCATCCTCTGAATGAGATGTAGAACCAAGGTCCTGACTCTCAGTGATCTTTAAAATCTTAGGGCATTTCTTGAAAACAGTAGGGGTGTGAACCCTGGTGTCCCAAGCCAAATCCCCCTGGCCTTTATCACTCATAGTCTCCTAATAATCCCCATCTGTGTGAATTGGCTTCATTATTCTATTCTCCTCCCCACTGATAGCTAATGTGTGGTGAGAGTCCCCATTAACTGTAGAGCACTTTGAGTTGTCTTTGTCTTCTTATTTCAAATACAATACAAGATGGAAAACACTGTGCTTGAAATAACTACTTAGTATTAGGTGTTACAACTTCATGTCATTTGCGTCTTTTTGACACTGCGCGTGAGTCTGAGTCTGCGGTTTGTGGGAGTCTACTGTAAATTAAGGCATTTTCAAAGCTAGTGCCTTTATTTCATTCAGGAAGTGACAGGATGAGATTTTTGGGCCTTGTTTGTGAGATTTAACAACTGCCAACCCACCAAACTATCAGTGATAGATGAGCAGCTCTTCTTTTTGCTTGTGTCCTTTCTCATATTCTTCTATTTGTTTCAATTTACAGCTGAACAACTTAGGGCTTTGCTCCTGAAGTTGTAAAGACAAATAATTTGATAAAGAAAAAAACAACTAAACTAATTCACATATCTAAGATTAAAGAAGAATTAGAAAAAGCACACTCCATTACTAAGGCAACGCAGACTCACATTAGTAAGGATGATTGTTATTTGATCAGTACACAGCATTTTTTTAGTTAAATTCAGCACCAGTCAGTCCTTTATAACCAAAGCAATGTGCAGTATCATTGCGAAGGCCTATAAGGTTATGCAAGTTCAGTTTTTTCTTCGGTCTGTTGAATACCTTAAGGGAAAATCATTCTTGTTTGTAATTAATTGTAATTTTGAACATTAACTTTACATACTGTACAGTACAGTACGTCAATATCAATGTGTTCTACTAATATCCACCC
Organism: Lepisosteus oculatus; assembly: GCF_040954835.1. Classification (NCBI taxonomy): domain Eukaryota; kingdom Metazoa; phylum Chordata; class Actinopteri; order Semionotiformes; family Lepisosteidae; genus Lepisosteus; species Lepisosteus oculatus. The sequence goes on from NC_090718.1 coordinate 12,480,369, forward strand.
TCTATGGCTCTAAATTTCATTCTCCTGTTTTTTTTTTTGTTGACAGACACAAAAGCCTATTAACTGATTAGGAACCATAAAATGATAAACTCCTCCATCTGGTGATGCTGGCATCACTGTATCCTTCGTAATTGACATTCCAGGGAAAGGTCTTTGACTAACAGGAAATAAAATCCATGCTCAATGCCTTTGTTTACAGGCCCTGCCAAATTTTAATAATGGGATAACAGGTTTATAAATTGATGCAATTTAAAAAAAGCATTTTTCAAAAATAGCTAAAAAGGGTCATTTGTGACACATAGGTGATAGATTATATTTATAACACAGACAAATGACTAAACTAATGGTAATTTATTTAAAAAAAGACAAGTCAATGCAGAACATACTGGCTCAAAGCAATATCTCCAACAAAACGTGGCCTTAAAGCACATGTGAAAAAGTTTTTGGAAAAGCTTTCAGCAACATCTCTCTTGTACAGCTTCAAAATTCCTTTCAGCATTGTCGTGCCAGTTCCTTTCCCAATAGCAGCTCTGTTGCAAATAAAAAAGCAGACGAATTACCAGCGACATCTCTCAGGTGGCATCAGGATCACACCTCTCTCTTTGAGACTGCAAAGGACAGACGAACCTCGTTTTCGAAGTACCTTCTGGAAATTCAATGAAAAAAAGTGAAAAAAAGTCAATGGATGACCTGAAAATCTCACCCCACTGGCAGTCAACACCAACAATTTAGCATCCATTTTAAATTTAAAGCCTTTTTATTTACCAGTCTAACACATACTGTACAAACACATATCTACTGGGTATGATATTTGCTTTAAAAGCAAAACCTGAAGGATTTGCTTCTAAAAACGGCTACATCTCCATTGCATTTAGTGTCTGGTGGCCTGGGACACTGCTGTTCATGATGTGATATTTTGTGTTCCTTATCCAGTTACATCACTACCTTTTTTCTTGTTTTTTCTCTTTTGTTTTACACGAGCACTGTGGTGTACATTGTGTATCTCTGAAAGGTGAATGCGGTCTGTTTTAAAAAAAAAAAAAATTCCTTCTGGATTTCCTCCACTGTAGGTTGGAGGTTTAAAAAACAAGAAAAGAATTGTTCAAAAATGCAAACCCATAACGGATGGCAAACCAAGGGGTTTCAGCCATCAGTTTGGAAGTTCTCAGCAAAGCATTTATTTTCTGCTTTTCCTGTGCCAGAGAGTTATGCTGAAACAAACCTCAGGTGGCAGTAAGGCTCCCACTTGAAACGTCTGCAGACAGCTGGCATTAATCCGATATCATCTCCGAGCAAAGTCATTTTCTTCCATCTCTCCCGCACAGCTGGCATCTTTGCAACTGGCTCGCTGGTTGCCATTCAACATTCATCACAAGCGGAAGTTTTTTTGGGGAGTGGGGGGGGGGAATCGGGCCGACCAAACCTGAACGCCGAGAAGCCCGCCACTTTTGGGAAAGCGATCATTCATCGTAACAAGCCCCTCCACCTGTTCGTTTTCCATCTGCTACACTGGCACCGAGCGCTCCCCCTTCTGCAGTACAGGGTTCTTGCCAAAACAGCAGCTGCTCACCAAGCTTCCTTCAAAACAACCTCTGTCCTCCAATCTGTCCATGTCGCAAAACCGAAAATTCTGCGCTCGAGACTTCAAAGCCAGCCCCCCCCCCCCCCATGAAAATGTTCTGGACAAGCTCCGTTGCTTTTTAAAGAAAGATGGTGGTAAGTGAGGAAAGCAAATCCTCTTTATGAACAACTGCTATCACTTATTGTCCTGCAAAAAATGACAATGACTTCTGCTTCCCAAATCTCTTTTCAGTCATATTTCAGAATCTCCAAAGCAGTAATTGCCTGGATTGCATACCTGGTGCTCACAGACATGCCAGTTTCTCTCAGAACCATTCTGCAGTAAAAGTGACCCTCGGGGACTAGAGCTGGCTTCTAAATTACAGTACTACCAACTCATGCTTTACAAATGGTGCATAAACAAATACTGGAGATAACCTTTTTTTTTTTCCTACAGTACCAGAACAGGTTAAAAGCCTGGGGGTATGGATGTGTATCAAAGCTTAACTAATAGAGAGGACTCTTTTTTGCTAAAGGAAGCAATGAAAAGAGGCATCGGTCTGTTTTGCAGTCTTCAAAGGCAAGGTAGTTGAGGTGGTTGCTGTAAACCCAGATCATGCATTTCAAGTGGAAATTTACTTTGCTTACCACAATGTTCTGTGCTAAGACATCTTACAGAATGACATAAAGATTTTTATAGCATCAATTTAGTCTTTGCTATTCATGCAAGGAAAGTGTGGGTTATGGACATTCAGAGCTGTTCAAATCAAAACACAGATTAATGGGCAATTTCAATACACTTGGAATGTTAACATTTTCTGCAGTGCACATCTTCCATATATCTCTAATAACAAAAGACTATGAACTGTGGGGGCTAACAAAATGTCATGGAGTCCATGACCACTTTTCCATCCAAACAAAACCCAGAAAAGATATTGAAAAAGTTCAACGCTGAATACTAACTTGGGATCTCACGGAGACTGTAGGTTAGGAAACACTTCTTGTTTGTCTTTTGGGCTGTGGTGGTCCTTTAAGGGCATTCCCAAGGATCTTTCAAGAACTAAGAACGATTCTTGTATAACCACTGAGAAACTGCGCTGAATGGCCTACTAACTACAGGGTTAAAGAATGAATCAACAATATGTATTTTACAAAGTATTTAATTGCCGAGTCAGACTCCTGTGAAATGCATAGTTAAAGACCCTATGTGAGACATCAGGGAATACATAGCAGGATCAGGTTGGGCAGAAACACAGGGGGTGGTGACGGCGGTGATCTGGTGAATGAGGGGGGAGTGCAGACTGACAAGTCCAAAAGGAAGTCCAATGGGCACAGTCCAAGGTCCAGGTGCCGGGAGATCCGTCCGAGGCGAACACAGGGAACAGGGAGCTAGGAATACGAACAGTTAAAATCTTATTTGGGGATAAGGCCTTGCCCCCCGACTGCTCCTGATCCCGATGGATAGGCTGACCTTCAGACTTCAGAGGTCTTCCAAAGCTGAGCCCAGAACTACGGAGACGCTGGGCTTAAATAGGGAAAAGGGGCTAAGACACAGCTGGGACCAATACAAGTGGGAACACAGCAAAAAAAGCAGGAGCACCCTCTAGAGGAGGGATGACGACTGTGACATTTAACGGCTTTATTTCTTTAATTAAATCTAAAGTCTTGTACATCGGAATAGTTTTATCAGTAGGGAAGATGAAAAAGATAAGGGTGGAAACTGCGCAAGACAAGTTAAAAACATGTTGTTTTACTTTTACAGTGGACAACATTAATTACTGCCTCTGCCACCGCCACAGCGTACGACTACTAATGATCTTTTCCATGAGCGTTGTCATCCTCATCATCATTCAGAGGCTGCCAGCAAATCAAGGCTCCCACTGAATTTTGTTCTTTTTGTCATGTTTCCCTGTAGTGTTCTCAGCTGTCACGAAGAGGATAGTGGCAATCTGTTCATGGCAACAGTTCAGCTCCAATAAATCAGCAGAGTTTGTCAAAGGCTGTTTATTGTTCGAATTTCGGCATCAAGACAGTGACCATCTCAATGCAAAATCAATAATTTGCTCTGTGCTTGGGGAAGAAAACAGTGCCTTTACACGTTATATCAAAGAAGTCCTTTTAATTTAATAAGTCGGAAACTAAGTCAGTGCTAAGGAGTCATGTGCTGTACGACAGCTATTACTTTTTTGATACCTGTTGAGTTGTGTGAATGAAATCACTCCAAAAGAAAATTGCACCTGTGTGGTGTACACAAGGACTAAATAGGTAAAAAATCATCGATTTCTGGACATTTTAAACAAGAGTCCATCGTCAGCTCTTCAGAAACACATGTAAGTGCAGGAATACAAGCACTGTTTCAAAACTGTTCTGCATGATGATGTGACAGAGTCAGATTGGAATGTCCATTCTAGCGGTTCCAGAGGCCTCAGTTAGAATATCGGTTCTCTCACTGATTGTTTACACGAAGCTGACTGTTTTCTATAACACCATATTTATTCTACAGATGGTGAGGTCTCCAGCATTATTGCTATTGAAGAGCTGGATAAAACTGAAGGTTTCATACATGTTCCACAAAACGATCAGCTAAATCAGACAGACTGTTCAGATAGACGTCCCACTTAGTACTAATATTAGCTAAATGCTCTACAGTATGTGCTCCTTTCACTTGCAACACAAATACCTGCAGTGTATAAGAAAAGCTCAGATCTTAAGACAAGGAAACAGGGTATCTGTCTCTCGACACACTGTGCATTGCTGCGCTGAGCAAAGATGTTACAGCTGCTCCACTCAAATGCTGCTCCAAAAGAGACTCTGATTACAGATTTGCTAAACATTTTGCTGATCCTCCAGCTTGCCAAGTAGGGATCTAAATCTTTTACAGATTTATGGCTTGGAAGAGGAGTGATTTGCTAGCATTGTATCTCAGCATTTGAAGATGCTTTGTAGAGCAGAAGACACCTTGTAAGAGTTTCATCACAGTTTACCAATCAAGTCTCAGTTAGAACAGGAGCAGGCTCCTGTATAGGCTGATAATGTTTTCCAGCTCACTGGACTAATCTTTGCTTCAAAGCTTCAATGAGCAAATCTCTGAATAGCTGCTGAACTCCTCTGAATTAGTGGGAAACTTCCTCAATAGTAAAATCTTTTGAACCTAGTGAACCAAAACAGTTACTGGGGCGATGTTTCGTATTGTGAGTTGAATATGTCAAAAACAAAAGATATGATTGTAGATTTAAATAAAACAATAACATCATTCCCACAGCAATCCATGGTGAGCCTGTTGGTATAGGTCACAGCTCCAAAAATATAGAGGCTCTGAGTTTGATGATAAACTTATGTTCATTCAAAAGTATTTTAACTTCTTTCTTTATCTGATGCTTCCCATCATTCAGTCAGAAAGACAAAAAACACCTTCAAAATGTTGTAAACCTTAACTCTAAAGTCATTGATGAGCCTTTAATACCCCTGGCACAGCTCTATGCCCATCAGATCCTGAGGAAGTCATGATGGAAAGAAGTTTCATTACTACGATCTCTACTGGATACAGCATCCTTTACAAATACATGTACTTTAATACTTCCTTAAATATCTAATCTAATTATTATTTATTTTGTAGTATAGAACAGAGTCATACTGCATTCTGTTACTTCATAATCATTTAATGGACCATCTGATTTTTTCTTTTTTTTTCCTTTATATATATATACACAGTATATCTTGTATGCTGCACTGCCTGCAGGTCACGTACTGTAGTCCCCCTTGGGGTTAAACTTATTTTAAATAAGATCGAATACATACAATGGCCCACTAGTATGGTCCTCAAGACACATCTTCTTAAAAGATTGCAAGAATTAATTTCACTGGTGCAAAGATAAATAGCTTAATGACATGACTCTTCAGTCTCTTGAAGATGGCTAATTTGTGGGGCAACAGCTGTAGGCTAATGTTTAATGTGCTGAAGGTTTGTCAATTGCTTTTGTTGTGAATATACTGAAAAGGTTGCTCAAGAAAGGCATATTTAATTCAACCATTTTCTGGGTTTATGGGGGCCTTCCAAAAAGTCAACAGTGCAGTCCATTCACATGAATTGACGAATCAACACAGAGCTTCCACATCTCCATCCCACAAATTTTATTCTCCCCTATGTTGACAAAGAACAAGGGCATTCCAAACTTTGGTTGTGCAAAACTTTTTAAAACGATAGGGGGGCCTTTTCTATTCAAAGAGTCACTGCCACCAGTTACTGTACACCCTGCACAGCTACAAATCTGAAGCTGAATTATTCAAGAACCGTCTAGACTGTGATCGGTTAACTACCAACAAGGCTAGGCAGTCCATATGGCTGAATCTTGATTTGAGCCCTTCCCATGCTCTTATGTATTCTTACTGTATGTTGGTCTAAGGCTCAATTCTGACGCTGGTCACACTGTCCTGCCTTTTAGCATGGTGCAAAAAAGAGGAGTCTGAATTAATGGAACGTTACAAAGCAATCGATTCAACCCATATCACCCAGACTAAAGAGGAAACCAACCTCCGCAAGCCAAAGTGTGAACTACACAAATTAAAGAGGAAATCTATAAGCAGATCAATGATAAAAGCATCGTGTCAAATAAACAGGAAAACCCTGCTTTAAAGCAAACAGAAAGAATCTTTTCACTTTGCACTACAGCAGTGTTTAACTCGGACACTTCGTCCTCAATGGTCATGACAGGTGTCTCAGGCTGGCATGACTCTCACCTTTGAACTTGGGTTGAGGTGCTCAGTGGGACAAGGAGCTGAACCGCAATTGCCTCTACAGGAAGTGACATGAACTGATCATAACGGTCCATGTTGAGGAAAGAGGAATGAATCTCTACACCAGCAGACCCCCACAAACTCAAGATAAACAAGGCTTCCAATTCTCAAGGATTTCACCCAGCCTGTAGGGAATTAGGTTTAGAAAAGATGATGTGCTGTGCTGTACTAGAGTGGATTTGGAAGAATAGCCAGTTAGCCACCTGAACAATATCAAAGCAAACCACATATACTACCAAGCCAGTTACTCAAGCTGTATTTATCCACAGGAAACTATTAACTCGGTGAAACAAGCTGAGATGCCTCTGTGCAGATTCTATTTATCCCCATCTAAAGTCCGTCTTCCATGTGTCTAGGGCCAAATTACGTGTTTATGCTGATGCCAGCCTGCTGTGCTTGTCACTTAGGCCTTTGAGCCAGGCCTAGGATTGAAATAGGCTGTCTGAAAAAGAAAATTGGCTGGATCCTCTTCTTCAATGGACTTCTGCCAATCAACTGAAATTGGACACTTTTAAGGCTGAGATGTTCGCGGAGTGTGTAAAATTGAACTAAGGCCCGTTTTGATTGAAAATGCCCGGCCCAATTATACTCTAGCTGTCAGGAATCAAAGACCTCGTTATCCTCCTGTGACTTTTTGAATCCGGTTTGAAGGAAGAAGCTCAGTCGCTCTGTGGAAGAGCGCCTGAAATAAAATTGCATTAAAATAATTGATTGTGAAAGTGACATTACTTGGAGGTCCGATGATCCCCCAAGAGATAACCGTCACCACACAGAAAGTGGATTCTTTTTACAGCTCTTTACTTTCCCCCACGGTTTCAAGCTTGAAGAGCTTTTGGCTTTTAGTTACGGTACCATAGATTTCAAGAGCTCAGTTTTGCAATTCTCTTATCTTCTCAACAAAATCTCTTTTCAATCAAAATGAATGTAAAATGTAACGCACCACCATTGTTGCTTTAAAAGCAATGAAATCTTACATTTTTACTCAATACAAGTGTACATTATACACGTCTTGTCCTTATTTTACTCTTATTCAAAAACAATTTTAATGCTGCAGGTACAGTACTGTTCAGTACATATTAACAAAAGGTAAGTTGTAACAGGTGTTTTTTACTTATGGTCACATTGATTTTGTGGGATCTGGTTAAAAGAAATAAAGTAAATGTGAACTCAAGTTGACAAGCTGCCAATACAGCGAGAACTAATGTTTTACAGAATTCCAAGAAAATCTAAATTAAAGTGACATTATAAAAAGGCAAATTCTTGAAATTGACCATTTCCGCATTAGAATGAAACTAATCTCTGCACAATTACAACACTGACTGCAATGCCATGATTGACTTTAGTTCCCCCTACAGAAAGAAAATCTAATACAGTATATTTGCAGTTTTTATTTGGTTCAAGGGATTGAAATTAACCAAATGTGAAACTGCTGCATTACTGTGAAGCATTCTCTAATTAACGAAATCAAGAAAAGACCACAGCAGTGACCACAGGATAATCACAGTCGGTGACATGGACATCTCAGAGGGTCATCGAATGTGCTTAGGAGGACCCAGGACTGTCAAATTGGATCCTTCTGAATCATGTTTCGAAATTGGCACTGCCTTCCTTCTGAAATATCAACCTTTTTATAAATTGAATTCTAAACTGAGGAACTTAAAACTTAGATTTAGTTTAACGTTCCCTGGGGTGAAAAACACAGGATTTCCCCTGAAATACAGTATTTATTTAAATAGGATTTTTTTAGGGGACTCCTTTTGCACTCTTGGGAAATACTGTACATATTCCCGAGATGGACCAGCAATGCGATTGAAGTCATTCAGTCATGGAAAGTTTTACTTTGAAATTTCAGCATGCATATCATTGGAAGAGTATTTCAAAAGAAAAAACCAAGCCAAGGAAAGCACACATGTGGCAAATGTCTAAACACTGAAGGATAGAAGAATGAATCAGGATTAAGGAAGTTATTTTTCTGAATTTAGGAAGGCCCAGTGAATGGAGGAAGCAATTGGGCAAGACTAGAATGCTCACATTAGAGGTGTTTTTAGGCACAAACAAAAATGTGAGTAGTTGTCCTAAAAAAAAAAAGATCTTTTTAGAAATCTAATTTGATATGTTTTTGATAAAGTTAAAAAAACAATCTGGATGCCAGACTTTAGCAATATAATATAACTTTGCCAATATCCTCAATAGAATCTTAGGACAAAAAAAAGAAATTCAACCAAGACCAACTCTAGCATCATACATGAAGTAAGGAAAAAGTGGAACTTTGTGGAAAGTTATCGAGGGATTCTACCTCTTCTCACAATAACCTAGTGTCCTAGGCCCTTTTAAAGTCTGAAGGTCATGTGCAGTGTCCATTGTATAAAAGAAAGACGAAAATGATGAGAGGCGTCTGAATTTGTCAGGTGCCGAAAGAAAAGAAGAAACTGAGATGTGTTCATGAATCACAGGAGGGCCAATCTAACAGCTATTCTACAACTGTCTATGACGGAGCAGTTGTACATCGTTAAACGATTTTTCGTTTCTTCCCCAGATGAGAGTAAGGGCATTTTGATTTGCACAAATGGCAACACGTGTTCAGAAGCCTTTTCTTTAAAGAGAGCGTAAGCCGATGATGTTGTGAGAAAAAACGTCGGTTTTCATTCTTATTCTCACCTCAAGAGGTAAATGCAGCCCTGAAAGAATCACCAATCCATCTCCCTGTCTGGTTGACTGTACATCTATCAATCGGCCTGCCTGTCTGTCAGGATCTCTCTGCAATCCGTCACTGCACATAACTTTATTTCCTTCTTTTCTGAAGTTTTCTTGCTGTGAACTGTAATTCTTTACAATCTGTGGACACACCGGTAAGCAAACAGGCAATGTAAAGATACTATAATAATAATAATGAATTAAGAGCCTCATTCACCTAAGAGAATATTTATTGCCATCACAGCCCCAGAGTCCAGTTTTCACGCCCGTCTGCAGTACTCCTTTTTGACAGGGAGGTCTGAACCCTCGCGGTTCTCCTTACAGATTTAGCTTCAGTCACGCTAGCTTTGTCTCAGCACAGACAAGGGCGGGGCAACAGGTCAGAGTACGAGACGTCATTTCCTCGGACATATCTTGACATCCCTGTCCAGCGAATAAGAAAACCAGTCAGTTCAAATTACGGAATTACAGTGCAATGTGAGCAAGGGAGGAACACCAGCTGGCTCAGGGGTACTGCAACCAGGAAATAATCTTGAGCTTGAAGCAACTGGGCCTCTATGGGAACTGGTAACTAATAAACATTAAATGAGAGGTAAGCACCAGTTGGGGTGCAGTCTCATGAACCTCTAATGGTCTCCGATGATCTGTATTCAAACAACAACATTTTAAAGTGTTGGGTTTGTCTAGGTGGACCTCTAAATTAGAAGCCTTTTACTGTATTTCATTTAATCATTAAGGGGAGACAGTCTTCTCATCTTGACTATGCTATCGGCATCTCTTGTCCAATACCTTAATTGAAAGAGTCCTTTTTTAAAGCACGGGTATTATAAATCCAATGGATAGATTATAGGATGTGACATTACATTACAACCCCAAGCACAAAGCTAAATAGACTCAGGATCTCTTGTACATACTCCTATACAGTTACAATACGTGTCTTTCCTGGTGGCCACAATTCATAGGAGTTGGTATAGCACAGTATGCCATTGTTATAACCGTGTAGAGTGTGGTAGAGCTTATTGAAATCATACTAAAAAGATGTAACCATGGAATTCATGCTAGAGCTAAGGAAATGCCAAATGGAAAATTAATATGAACACAAATACCATACAGACTTGTCAGAGTAAAATAAGAGAAAAGTCAGTATATACTGTACTCTTATATAGTGTATATGGTACACTTACAGTATAAAAGTTACATGCAGTAGGTCCAAGACCTGAAAAGAATCTAAATTAGAATACGATGGCAGGTCTTGTATTAAAACCAGAATTAAAAACACAACCCAGACATATTACTGGAAATTTGCAATATACTATAGCAAAACTGTAGAAAAGTTCATTGAAAGAAGCATTTCAGGATTGGACAAAAACTTGACACACACCGCAGCTCACCAACATAACTGGCATTTAACTTATTTTGAGATGTACCACCCTAAAACAATCAGAAAGAGGGGGAGCATGCAGACACACCAAGACACAAAATCAATATGGACATGAGCGATTGAGACCGATTCTAAGCACGCTGGCACCAACATGGTGCACAATCCCTTCGCTTTGTCTGTGCAAATATTTTCCTAATAAACAAATAAAGGATGCTACTGTATCTGGTCAACAGCAGAAGGGACACAAACCCACAACTAAGAATAAAACAAAACACTTGTGTTTCCTGAATGTTCCAGACATCACAGCAAAGCTTTTGTGCCCACAATTGCCTGGCTGACAGAGACAAGGAAAGGATAACTGTTTTGGCATGAGAAAAGATAGGAAACTCGTTATCCTTTATATCTCTCGATGGTATCTGCCCCTAAAATTAGATTTTATTAAGGAAGAATAAGGAGATAAAAAGCCTGTGCACATTTGCACTTAAAACGGGATGAATTCATAACAGACTCTGAAGTTAATCAAGGATACATGTGCCAGACTGTGGCTGTTTAACGATGCAGAACCCAAAGGATATGTGGAAGTTTTATTAGAGTGAATCTGACAATAGCGAAATTGAATTTCCCATTAATGCCCTGACCTACTGAAATCATTACGTCTTTCATAAGCGTAGAAAGTGGAAAGGAAACTTTTCTCAGAGGACAGTGTGGAAAAAAAAAGAGATAATTCATCTCTGTATAAAGTCCTGCCCCACAATTCAATGGAATGACCGTATTGTAATATGGAAAGAGTGCAGAGGTAAAGATTTATTCAACCAAGATTCCCTCGCTCTCTCTCGTTTTCTTCCTCCCAGAAGGTATAAAGTCTCCAAAAAAAGGCAAAAAGATCACACTTAAATGGGATGTTAGCATCTGGTTACAGATATTATGATAGACATGCAGCCCTTTTCCATTTTAAACGTAGTTTTTCATCCGCTTCGTTCTCTCTAAGAGGAGATATACTGTACTGTTTAAAACGCCTGCAGTCAGAAAAACAGTCTTCAATTTAAAGAAAGAATTAAGAAGTGACTGTTGCTAAATTTGCTAAAAAAAAATCATGCAGTGCTGTTTCTGATTGGAAGCTCCAGAATACATCCTTATTTTAAAAGGGAGCCATTCTCCTGAAACTGTAGAGTTGATGAAAGTACCAGATACCTTTAAAACCCACTAAATGTTTTCTTCTTTTCAGCACATTCTCTTCAAAATGAAATAAAAACAATACTGTATAATAAAAACAATACACAGCGTATTCCTCCTCTCAACACCACAATATATTCACCCAGTAAGATCTTCTAGATGGAAAACAGATTCTGGAAAGTGGAGTTTTACATATAAACACGCTGTGTAAAAGCAATGTTTTATTCATTGTGAGAGATTTGTTTGCGTCTATACTCACTGTGAAAGTACAGCTGTAGCTGATATGGAAATCAATCCCTCTGTGTTTTGCCTTTTAAAACACTGACGGAAGCTTGATGGCATAAGATAAAATGTCTTAAGAGACTTGATATCATTCTATTACAGTACGTGTGCAAGAGAATGCACAGCACTGATGTGAAACAACATACATTTCTATGTGAGTAAACCTAATTATTACAGTAAATACATGCAAATAATGCAAATACATTAGAACAAAGTCAAGATTTGCTATTTCTTTAACTTTTCAGACACATCAAAAATGTTTTCAATTATTTTCTAAACTTAAATCATCTGACATACTAATTCATACAAAAAAGCTTTAGTCAAAAGGGTCTTTGATGCGAATTTCGTGAGGCTGTTCCCAAGAACATTGCTGAATGATAAAACGCACAGAAATGGGGGTTACCATTAGTGTATTCTTCAATTTAAAGCTTATGACCTTATGACCTTTACAGTCTTTGGGGAAATGGAGTCCACTTACAAGATATTAATAATCTGGAATACTCTTTGTAAATATAAACCTGGGTTCTTGTAGTGTGATGATCTTAATAGCTTGATGAACACCTTTGCTGCAGATGACCTGATGCTAGGGACTACCTCCTGTTACTGTATGAATCTAACCAACACAAATGGAATTTCTCTAAGAGCTCCCAATGCATTAGTAGTTGAATGCTCCTTTGCCCTTTCTAATTTAACAGCAATTGATTATGTTAATCTAATTTACCAAATTTGACAGAATTTAGGGATGCTATAGTGCAGTACCTGTATCTCCTAATCAGAGCGAATAAAAATAAAAAACAACCAACAAATGTTCAGATAGTGTTGCACATTGCGATCGGTAGAGGCTGTAAAAAGACAGAAGGGAGTGATGATATTCTCTAGCAACACAGACACTGATCCAGACCAGTCATTCAGTCATGGAAAGTTTTACTTTGAAATTTCAGCAATGGATAAAAGCAAAAAAAATATATATTTTAAAAAAATCTCATAACAATAGCTGAATCAGAAAATAACTGAGCATCATCACATATTAAATTTTATGCTTTAATTTCAGGTCTCAGTTAAGCAGCCAGACGCACCCTGCTACACTTACTGTACTACTGCCATTGCTACTTCTCCTAATACCTGCAGTAAGAATAAGGTGAAGAGCTGTCAAAACAGCAAATACTATGGAATAAGGTACTTTTAAAGAGCCAAATGCTCCCTTGATGCTTCATAATGGCTGTAGCCCAGGGAAGACATCACAGCTAACATTAGCAGTCCCTCTAAGGCTTGATGTTTCAAGAAGATGTGTGAGTCTCTCCGAAACCAAAAGGAATCCAGGAATGACTTCAGTTTGTAAAAATCCACTTCAGAAATGAACACCAGGTGCAATTTTTATCAGCGGGCAGGGATTTGAGTCGGAACAAGTAAAACAAATTTATTAATTCAAAAAGTACTGGAGGGTTGCAGCCTCTGTCGATCCAGTCCTCCCCCACTTTAGGTGAGGGCTCGCCAAAGGAGAACTAGAAGATGACTGGGAGTGATTTTGCATTGTTTTTTGCTTGATCCTTTTCGACAACAAATATTTCCTTTAATATTCTGTATTGTTGGGTGTTCTATGAATACTGGAGGTTCTGCTGGATGGAGTCTAAAAAGAGCCAGACAAGAACAAGCTCATATAAGAAATTGGCGAAGTTAGTGCTGCACTGGAGCAGCATCTTCCTACCTCACATCTGATCACACAAAATATGAATGTTTGGCGCCGAGATCCCAGCAGACTGTGTGCTGTACCCTCTCTGCTCTTAGCTATTCAATTTTAAACAATCAGAGCACAGCCAAACTCTCACACAGCGATTGCTCTTGAAAACACTGGATGCCAACAGAAACACAATGCAAGGAGGTTGTCGCCTAGAACCCTACTCTGGTTTTGGGGATCCTCTATCCCCGCTTCACTTCATCGCAGTGGTGTTCTTTATGAAACTGAATCCTGACCTGAACAAGCAAGTGGTTTGGCACTGTAGAACACGTGAAAGGTTCTGAAAGGTTGGGGATTTTTTTCCAGTTGCTTCAGAAAAAGTAAGTGAAGACAATAAAAAGATAAACAAGATAAAAAATTATCTTCTTTAAAAAAATGCCAAATGTAACTGGTAAGTTAGCAATAGTTTTTCAGCTAGTTCTCCATTTGATTTTTTAAAGACAACTCTTGCATTATCAAAGTTAACCATGAGACAAGTATAGTTCTTTATTAAGCTTGACAACATCCTGCCGGTTAAATAACATACTGTACACGTATATTGTAATTGCAAATATGACACAATTATATGCAGAATGAATAGTAAAAATCCTTGAAGCTATATTAAAAGTTTTGAGACATTTGAAGACATTTTCCTCAACATTCTTAGCTTCCATCATTAATTGACTAGCACAGCTAGAAAGCAAAGACATCAAAATGTTAATTTAATTGATAAAAGATTTGCTGAACTCCCTTCTCAGTGTCGCTAGACAGATTTTCAAAAGTACTTTGATGCAGTATACTTCAACAAAGTAGCAAAGATGATGTGAATTGATACAGCATATCATTCAGCCAAGAGCAAAACTGTATTTTTAATCTAGGCAAATTTCACTACTGTCAGTCAAACAACCCACGACTGATAATTGTGGCCCTGAGATCAAACTAGGACTCTTGAAATGTATTGGTTTGCTTGTCACTTCGCAGTGGTTTCTTTGATGACTGAGGGAATCATTAGTCATTGATCTGACATTGATTTGAGCTTTTGCATTATCAATATGGAGCTGAAAAATGAATCTAACAGAAACATTATCGTCGAAACCCACCTTTCTCCACTTAGAGCCGATTGATTATTTTAAGCCCTAATGAATAAAGCCAGTCGCTCGCAGAAAACTATTAGAATAGTGATTCTAAGACTCCTTTTAGGCAAAGAGAGCAATTGATTCCTCCTTTGGAGTTGACAAAATGATACATTATCACTTCATTTTCCTGCTAGTGTTCATTAGGCAAGTTTTACACAAGGTCTAAGCAAAACAAGTAGCATGGGGAGGCAAAAATCATTTCAGGTAAATACAATATTTGATCCGCACCATGTGGACAATACCAGGTGTTTTCATCCTACTGTAGCTGTGAGAATACAACCCCACTGTGTGGCCATTCCTTGCTGTTTCTGGTATTGTAGTTCTGTAATGCCCATTGTGACACACTCCATAAAGCTTCCACTGAGTTTACTGTAGTTGCCAATTGTTTTTTTTATATCAGGGTCTTTTCTTTTCTTTATATACTACTCAGTTTTGGATTCAATAGCAGTTAATCAATTCAGCTTTAAAGCAATAACATGCGTGTCAGCACCAGAGATTCAGGTCTGTGTCATTACATCTTGAATATACCGATAACGGGGAATAACGATGAGGCTTTTCTTCTTTCAGCTGACTTTCAGGTGCTGTGCATGCCTTGGGGGGGGCTGTTGCGCAGTAAGCTGAGGACAGAGCTGGCCCAATCAAAACTCTGCTCTTGTGGCGTTCGGCCAGCTACTGTACGTACCTTCCAGGCAATCCTTGACACCATCACCAAATGCCCATCAGCCCTGGACTACTGTAAGTGTTCTCTTAATACTTCAGCCTTAGTTTAGTAACTCGATACCTTAACTTACTCTTTAACCTGGAGACGGTAGCCAAAAAAAATTCACACAATCTTAAGTACATAACAAAGGTTTCAAAATGAGAGGTGGGCATTCAACCCATCTAGCCCGTCAGCAGCTAACTGATCCATGGGCCTCATCCTGCCCTTTCTTGAAGGAAGTCATGTTCCTGAAGCCGACATGACTCCAAGGTAGCTTGTTCCATACTTCCATCACCTTTTGGGTAATAAAGTTGCCTCCTGCTCTCAGTTTTAAGTGCACTTGCTCCTAATTCCTACCTCCCATAATTCTGAACCCCTGCGTTGTCTTTGTCAATGCCCTAGAGGATTTTAAAGACTCTTCACCTCTCCCCATGCAATCTCCTCTATTCATTACAAAGAAGGTTCCTTTGATTTTGTCATTCCTTTAAGCCCATGAATGAATGTGGTTGTTCTTTTCTGGACTGATTTCAGTACATCTGTGACGTTTCTACAATGCGGTAACAAAATGTGTACGCATTATTGTAACTCAGGCCTTACAAGTGTAATTTTAACATCACTTTCATTTAAATTCTATTCTACATACTACTGTATATCCCTCCATGCAGTTCTTTGCAATTGTCTACGTGAAACGTCATCTGCCAGTTGTTTGCCCACTCGTGAAAAAGCAACTGAAGGATACAGTGCCTGAGTGCATTTTTCAAAGATGCAAGGCTTGGGTTAATACATTTGAAAATGGGGAGGAACCGACGATTGCTCAAAATCTAACACCAACTTGATCACGCTGACAAGGAAGAAAGGTACCCCCTCCCCTCAGTGATACTGGGCTGATTACTGAGGCAGTTCAGGCTCCTGAAGGCTCTTGGGAGCCTGAGGTAGAGGCGTGAATTTAATTTCATAGCTACTGGATCTCTAGGTGCTTCTACAGTACAAAAAAAGGCCAGAAGCACTGAGATAAAGATTATGAATGCTTGGAAATGTTGCTGTTTCGATCATGGTATTAATTCTCAAACTAGAAATCAGAAACAATTAACAGGGACTGGGCTGGAGCTCCCTTTCAAAAGAATGAAGAGTAGAAATGAACCTGATGTCAAGAAGATACTCGTAACTCAAAGAGACCTTGGGGATATGGGATCTGCCCAAGCACTCAGAATAATGTAATTGTTTTGATTCCATAAAGAATAAGCATAAAGAAATATTGGTATACTGTAATTCCTTTCACCAATTATGAGGCATCAGCCAGGTCACTAAATGACTGGGAGAATCAGGAATTGATTGGTACTCTCCAAAGTACATCTTGTGGTATTTCACAACATTTATCACTTTGTACTTTCACAGAAGCAGGTCTCAGCTCATTATGGCTTGGATTTGTTGCCGTGTTGCTTGAGTTATGTCACAAATGAGACCTCAGTGGCATCATTACTGTAATTACGATAGGTATTTTTTTTCCCCCCAGTGCCTCTAATTCATACCATCTCATTAATATGCCATGGACTCTTCCTTCAGTCCCCAAATTTTAAATAATGCTCAAATCTCAGCTTGCACCAACCCTCCTGGGACAGGTTTATGATTACTGCCTCATTTCACATTTTTTAAATACACAGTACGATGCTGCATTAGTTTCTACTAACACATGATTAAGATAACCATGTGAGAATGTTCCAAATGTTTTCTTTGTTTTCTTCTCTTGATCTGTTTCCAGTACAGCCCCCCCCCCCCTTCACCAGGTCACTGGCCAACTCCTGTTCATAACATTCAAAGGACTTTCTATTACTTTCATAAGACCTTGAAGAAGAGCCGGAGAGAAAACAAAAAAAAACAATTCAGTAACTCTCTCTCTCACTTTACATCCTTTGGCCTGGCAACAGAAAGAAATAATATTTGTTTTCTTCCATTCTGAAGCTTTCTTCCTTTGGTCCACATATTAGTAGTAAGATAAACTATAACACACGTTTGGGTTTGGTGTGAGGGCTTGACCCTTTCTGCAACAACTAAAGGAAAAATTAATACCACTGGGGAAGCCCAGATTTGATCTAGATGAAGGTAGTGTAGTAATTCTAAAGACACATTTCTACTGTCCCAAAATGGCAAAATATTAACTGTTGAGGGTATAATCACATCTGTGGACTCTGATTCTCTGTCTCCAGTTAAATTAAGCCAAAGACATGACTATTTTTGGCATGAATACAAAACAATTTGTAATGTAAGGAAATATCAATTTCTGTCAGCAAAAGGAACTTTTCACATCAAAATGTACTACAAATGCTAAACTTGAATCAGCTCCAAAACAAGCTGCAGTCTGATCCATTATGTTGGTCCAGCATGCAGAAAACAGAGTTGTGTTGATACCTTAAGAGCTTAAAGATTGATAGATGCAAGCACAGAGACCTGCTCTACAAGCCAGTAAAAATCACCTAAATAATGCTGTTTAATTCTTTGAAGGACTCTGCCTGCGTCTATAAATTTGATATTTATGTATATAGCTCATTTCTTCCCCAAAGGATCTGAAAGTGTTTTATACTGTATATGAGGATGAATCCACTATATCCACCATTGGAATGCAGTATCCTTTTGCCATGGCATGTCAGTAACCTCACTACACAAGTGAGAGAAGTTGCTTCACCTTTTGAATTAAAGATAGGAAGCTCGGACTATATGACCCTAGAGTGGGCTCTTTGGAAAAAGTGTGATGGGATCTGTAATTATAATGTAGTGTGCAGTTACATTAAAATCGGAGACTGACTCACCTTGATCTTTGACATTTGACCCACTACGTGTCTTCAAAGGATGTCTGCAAGGTGACGCCCTACTTAAACTTGGTAAGACAGAATGAGAGTTGCAATGCTTCAGCAGAACGAAAAGAAAGTGAAGCCTACAACGTTAGCTGCAATGAGTAAATATATTTTAGTTTCTGAAATCCATGTCTTTATTATTTGGCTTCAAAACTGCTAAAAGAAACAGTCCTTACGAAAAGATGCAATATGTATTACAGCAGCCTGGAGGAGAGTGGCAGCTTTGTAATACTGAATTAATGGACCAAACCAGGCCGCTTGGACCCCCATTGATTTCAATAAGGAAAAGCAGTCAGGTGAGAAATGCAACACAGTGTGATCAATAAACCCACAGCGATAGGGACTTAAGCATTTTAACCTTCAGGTTAATTTCAGTTCTTTACATACACATATCAAGAAAGTAATAAAAACAACAATATTAATGTTAATTATTATCAAGGAGGAAGTTGCCAAATAATGTGAAGCTCTACTACTATGGGCTTCTATAAATTTGACCATAATTAGAAGTTTACTGCTGATTCTAAACATCTGCATTTATTATGTAGCTGCATTAAGTGATCACGCAGACCACGTTAATTATATCAGCAGTGTAAGTGAAGACATTAAATTCCACTGCAGAATTTTGCATGTTGTTAACACTTCCTCAGTTGAGGAAATTGAGCATGTTAGTGCAATTTGGTACCAATGTCCTTTTCTCCTAAAATAGCATTCACAAACCTACAGTATGTGATAATATTCTGTCATCCTAATCTTGCAAGATCTGCTGACAAAAATCAGGACAAAAGTGTACCTCACTTATTTAAGCATTTACCACCTAGATGTTTTGCAAAGAATATCACAACCAAAAATTTTCAGGTTACTTACAGTGCTCCAGTCTAATTTGTCATTAATCCTTGTGATCACAGTCTTCATCCCTGTAAACTGCAAAGCCCTCCTCACTGAGAAGAACCATCTGAGATACAAACATTTGGAATTCATGAGGTGTGTTGGCATGTTTGGAAGAGTCAGTAATAGTGCCTTACCTGCCACTTAAGGCAGTGAAAGTGCTCTACCATCTGTGTATAAATAGACACACAGGGTGCCAGTTAGTTATTAGATATCTGGTGAAAGACACACACACTCTCAATTGGAGCTAATTAGGGATGTAAAGGGTTTGACCCTAAAGACAAGAGTGCTTTACACATGTTTTTTTGTTGGAAAGCTGTTGAGAACTTTGAAATAAAGCCTCCTTTATTGCATGATACTGTCATTGTAGGCTTTTTATGTGATCTGATCCCTGGAGCTATCTTATTTAAGGGTGGTGTCTGTCACCTGGGTTTTTAAAGCCCTACAAAATTGAATCACAATTCAAAGGGGAGGGAATAGTTAGAGCTGACTGTAGTTAAAGGTGAATGAAAGAGAAGGATTATATATTATTACTGTTCATGACGTTTTTAGAGAATCAATACTGAGAAAGTGACTTTCCTACCAGCACTAAAAACAAAAAAACCTTTATCTGGGTGAATTGCAACACTAACCTCTAGCTGGATGACAGTTCTTCATCTAGCCTACTGGTTTCTCATAAAATTTGTTTTCTCCTACAAAATTGACACCATGATGGGGAACATTCTTTTTTCATATAAATGACACAGTCAAAGTGAACACAAAGTTTAATGAAGGCACATTGAAAAGTGCAAGAAAAATGTCTTTTTACAGGTCTGACTTGGTGGATGCTAAAGTTTAAAGGTCAAAGGGTAAAAAAGCATGTCAGCTGAAAAACTGTTTTTCACCCTTGTACTGTTTCGGAATCACTTAGTATCTTGAGCTCACAATGGAATGTCACACCAATTCATCACCTTTTCAGGGTTTATATATAAAGCAATAGGTTTAAGTGTAACTTAAGGTGGTTAAATACATCTCTTAACAAATCTCCAGAGTCTTATGGAATTTTACCAGCAGTATTTATGTAAAACAAGATCTGTATTTCACTGAACATTAATACATCTCTTTCAGCAATCAAGACAGACATACTGTATGAGTGGAAAATTGCCAATGTAGCACTTTTACCTACAATATAAAGGGTGACAAAACTGAACCAACTATTTATGGAAAGATAAATCTTACTCCTGTTCTATGATAAGATATGCAAATGGTAACGTATTACGATCAGTGATCATTCGACATACATATCAACCTAACCAGGTTCTAGTAAAACTAGTTAACTTTTCAGGTGATACCTAAACAACTAAGAAATCAGTTTTAGGACAGGGCAAAAACCTAGCAGGTGAGATGTTAATGTGGACAGGAACAGTGTCTTTCAAGCAGGTGGCAAAATCATTAATTGATTAATGAGATTAAATAACCTAAATCTAAAAAAAAGAGCAGGGTGTCTATACTGACACATCACATTCAAAATCAACAAAGAGAAGACCAAGTTTTTTGAATGGTCAAAGGACTTGATAAAGTCAACCCAATGAACTTCTTCAGAATAAACAGTGACACAGGAAGTCTTATGACACAAATCAAAATGATTGGCATCGAATACTAAGAACAAGAGATGCTTTTTTTCAAAGACAGATGAGAGACAAAACAATCTACCAAGTTATGTGGTCAAAGCAGATACCCTGCCTTCCTTAAATTAATAGCAGGATGGGACTGTCAAACCCCTTAGCTACTAGACACCAAACAAGCTAGATGCTACTAATGATGTCCTGTTTAAAACCTTTTTTTATTTTTTCTGTATGCTTTGGTCAGCTGCAATTAAATGTTAGAATCAGATTTCAAAATGAAGGGAGATAAAATGCCGTTGGAGGTGGCTGTTGGTAAAGGTGAAAGAGAAGGATTATATATCATTACTGTACAAAGACATTTGAGGATCAATACTGAGAAAGTGACTTTCCTACTGGCACTAAAACACAAAAACATCTAGTTCGCTCATTTTTCATAACATTTCTTTTCTGCCAAAAAGCTAGCATCCTGGTTGAGAATGTTCATGCATCCTTTTTTGTTCTAGATATCAGTAAGAATTGGGAAAATATAAGTAACTGATATAAATGACACAAACTGAATACATGAAACTGAATAAAAAAAGTGTAATGGAGGCTCAGGAAAGAGCAAGTCAGTGTCAGATATTGTCATATATATTTGTATTAGCTTAAGAGCTGGTTGCTTTTACGGGTCTGACTTTGTAGCTTCTAAAGCAAATGTCAGAGGGAAAAATGCATTATAAATAGAGAAGAGCCTTTCACACCTGCACTGTTTAAGTGTCACATACTGTACATAGTACTTGTGCACTTGTGTTTACAATAGAATAGGATAGAATTTGCTTGGAGATCAAAGAAATTGCATAAATGCACTGATCACAACTAGATGTCATAAATAGGATCTATAACGGCTCATCAGTTTTTTGGTTCAGCTATTACTGTAACTGACCCCAACATTGCATAGGAGCTTGCTTTTGACCTGCTGCAGTCTTTGATGAAGAGTGGCTTCACAACATGCTGTGTTATGCCACAGTTCACTTTGTGGCATTGAGACAGGTAATTAAAGCACACCAGCTTGGCTTCAGAGTCTTCTGATATAACTGTTCTGAATAGGAAGGTCAGTACGATCGGTGGTTTCCACAATGCTAACAGAGCCGTCACAAAACAAATTACCTTCCCTTTCAACAGGCAGGAAAGCTGCTGGCTTTTCTCCCTCACGAGCATGGTGATGTGAGCCTGTTGCTTAATTCAATCATTAAAAAATGGAACAAGGTCCTGCTTGAAAATGAGGTGTAATAATTGACTGCATATCAAAAATCCCCATATTCCCTCTCCGTAAGAAATCACAAAAATCAATTTAAATGTCACTATTTCCCTACCGGTGTCACTCCGTTCTGCTTCCTCCAGGATGTAAACAGAATTGCTATTGGTGTCTACTCATCAGACAGCTATAAAGGGGATGTGGTTGTGGATGTGATTCTGTGCTTTACATTATACTAGAACATATTCAGTGATAATCTCTGTCCACTTATACTTTGAAAGGAGAAAAAAATGAATACGAATACCCTTAGTCTTAATTTAAAGCAGAAAATAAGCCCTAAGCTTTTCACTAAGCAAAGACTGCTCAGTTAACATGTGTCACCGCTCGAACGGTCCAGCAGATTGAATTCCCGTTCAGATGAAATCCGGACACACTCCATCTGCCAACATTAACCCAATAAAACTTCCAGAAATTGCTGTTTCCCCAGTGGAGGTGAACAACGCTAGGAAATTGAAACATACATTGCCTGCTTATCCTGCTGAATTCTAAAAAGAACAGACCCTCATGGCTATAGAGCAAGAGTTTGCAGCCTGTTTAGACCCTGGCTGACGTGCTGTTTTCAGCTCACACAGTATGAATCATGTTAATGCTTGTAACAAAATGCAACAACATGTTCATAATAAAGTACTAAGGTAACATTTCAAAAATATACTGCTGTTATCAGCAGTTGTTTTTTCCCATTATAGGAAACTAGTACAGGTCTCCCATGCCCAGCTGATAAAGGCACTCTGAAGTGTAGGTTGTGGTCTATGATCACGGGTTCAAGCCTGAGTCATGTCACTAGCTGACTGTAACTAGTATTCCCCAACAGCGGAGCACAATTGTCTGAGCTCTGCCAGGGGTAGGGCCTCAGCAACACAGTGGTCCCCTGTGGCCTCTCAGATGCTTGCAGGCATGTGGTGCTTTTGGTGAGGGGTTGTGTTTTACCCATAATATGGCCAGGAGCCATATCACCCTGCAACTCACAACTGGAAACCCACTGAAGCTCAGCAGGTGTGAGCCTTGTCAGTACCTGGATGGGAGACCTCTTGAGGAAACACTAAGGTTGCTGTTGGAAGAGGTGTTAGGGGGGCCAGCAGAGAGCGCTCACCCCGCGGTCCATTTGGGTCCTAATGCCCCAGTATAGTGATGGAGATACTATACTGTTAAAAGGCGCCATCCTTCGGATGAGCCGAAAAACCAAGGTCCTGACTCTCTGTGGTCATTAAAAATCATAGGGCATTTCTCGAAAAGAGTAGGGGTGTAACCCCGGTGTCCTGGACAAATTTCCCATTGGCCCTTACCAATCATGGCCTCCTAATAATCCCCATCTATAAATTGGCTACATCATGTGTGGCGCACTATGGCTGCAGTTGCATCATTCGGGTGGGGCTGCTCATTGGTGGTGGTGGAGGGGAGTTATAAGTGTAAGCAATTATTAATTATTATTATAATCAACCCCAAAGCTTCAGTACAGTGCTGTGGTACCTGTGAAGTATTAAAGGACGAATGTAGTAGCTGGGTGGTTTGGAGAAATCTGCCCACTCTCCTCGTTCCACCCTGTGTGCCGCTGCAGGGGTGGCTGCAAGGCGAGATGTGAAAAACAGCACAGAGAACATAAGAGCATAATTCTATTGAAAAACAAGAGGAGGCCTTTGGCCTATCAAGACCCTTTGGTGGTTAATAGTTCATTGATCCTCGAATTGATTTTACAATTGTTTGTGATTCTTAGGAGCGCAGCTACTCCAGAACTCAAATTCCTAGATTCCATTATAGAAGTCCCAATCCAACTACAAAACAAGAAATGTCTAGGGTAGGCAGGTGTATTATGTCTGTGGCACTCGCTGCCCAAATTGATTAGAAACTCTGCCACTGTCTACTCTAGTAAAACACACTGCTAGACCTCCCTTTGCACATTAACATTGAATGTGCAATTTGGTTTCAGTGGGTCACTGTGTTGAGCCCCTCTCTGCTTTATACATCTGTAATGTGCAGAAGCTTTGAGGCTGCCCGAAGAGCTCATAAATAAAATTGCATTATGATTATGACAATGAATTCTTTCTCAGAAGAAGCTTTACAAATTGGAAGAGGCAATTCATCCACCGACTCATTAGGTGTCGAGCAGCTCATTGGTCTGGGGGATCTTCTCTGTCGTTTCTTGAAAGGTTCCAGTCAGCAGGACAAGGGTGGCTGAGTAATTACTGTTAGTACAAAGAGGCTTGCTGACATGATGGAAATAATGCGCTTCTACATCACGGGTGGGGTACTTATTTAAAATGTCTGAACAGACGAATTGTGCACAGTAGGGGAAGGAGTATTCACGTGAGTAAATACTGACGCACATTTAGAAAATGTTGTTTGTCACGGAACAGGAAGACAAAATAGATAAGAACAGTGGCTGAAAGGTTTTTCGACGATAAAGTAGTATGGATCAATAAAATAGCATAGGGGCAGCACCTTGGCACAGTGGTGAGCATTGCTGTCTTGCAGCATTGGAACCCTGTGTTCAATTCCCAGGGTGCTATCTGTGTGGAGTCTGTACTGTATGTTCTCCCTGTGTTTGAGTGGGTTTTCACTGGGTCCTCCGGATTCCTCCCGAAGTCCAAAGATATACTTGCAAGTTAATTGGCTTCTGGGAAAATAGGCCCTGGTGTGACTGTGGGCATGTCTGTGTGCGTGTGCTGTGTGTGTTCTGCGATGGGATGCTGTCTTGTCCAGGGTGTATCCTGCCTTGTGCCTGTTGCTTGCTGGGATAGGCTTCAGCTTCCTTCTATGGATAACCCTGTATTGAGTAAAGTAGTTAGAAAACAGATGGACAGAAAATATTATCGATCAATGCATATCCCCCTCAATGTTGTAGAAAGAGGAAAAGAAAACCAAAAATAGACAGAAATATGCTCCTGTGTGTGAGTCTTTGCAAAACTGAAAAGTTCTGGTTTCCTAAATGCCCTGTAAACGCACTTTTAAAAAAGAATAGAGCCTTGAAAGAGAAGCATACATACAGTGAAAAAAAGTTTAATTCACAGTAATGGATAGTGAGTAAATGAGTGGGGCTCAATCTTTTAAGGAGCACTATTTAAGAAAAACTACAGTAAGTATACCTATTCAGCCAGCTGGCTGGGTGCAGAAATCTATACCGCCTACCGAGCACTGGGACAAAAATCCACCGTAATTGTGGATGTCTGATGGCGAACCCTCAATGCTGAAGAGCTGACAAACACCCAGTCAAACGTTTCAAGCCTGCTTCTACGTTGGATATAAAGCATTTGAATTTGCTGACCATGATAAATGAGTTTTTGCAGGCCCTGCTCATATCAATAGATCTCAGAAGGAAATAAGGATTTACTGTTTCAGAAAACAAATTGCATGTCTGACTTAGTGCTCTCTCCGTCTCACAAACACCCTTTCTCTCCGTCTTTCAATCCGTGCTCTCTCTCTCTCTGCTCTATCTTTCAAATTCTTTTTTATTTGATGAGCGGTAAGGGGAAAAAAAGGCAAGAATATAATGTAGAATGACCAATAAACACTTTATTCTTTCTTCAACCCTTGAATGAATTACTGTACTGTACGTGCCGGCAACTTTGACTCTTTTTATGGCACAACCGTGCCAGCTCCTGTGTTTTTATTGGCATAATATTTAGACTACATGAGCGTCAATTAAAACTCACCTCAAAGTACTTCATTCTCACACGCACAGAAAAGTCAAATCACCACCTTGCATTATTGTACTGTGTTAAAGATGTAATTGCAGTAGGCATTTGGGTGATGTATTGGTAAATAAATGAAATGTATGTTAGAAATGAGTAACAGACCCTCCAAACTCTGTTCACGGTCCAACCTTTCACAATTTATGACCCCTGAGAGATCAATTTCCCACCCAGGTGAAACACGGTACCCAACATCAAAATAGACAGAAATGTTCCTGTGTGTGAGTCTTTGCAAAACTTAACAGTTCTGGTTTTCTAAATGTCCTGTAAATGCACTTTAAAAAAGAATAGAGCCTTGAAAGAGAAATATACATACAGTATACATATTCTGTGAAAAAAAAGTTTAATTCACAGTAATGGATAGTGAGTAAATGAGTGGGGCTCATACAGTAGTATACCTATTCAGCCATCAGGCTGGGTACAGAAATCTATACCGCCTAGAGTGGTCACCATCTGACACATACTGTATCTTGGTAGTACTTGCAGGCTGGAGGGATTTTTTTTTTAAAAAAAAGGCATTTTCAGAAAAACATTTTCTAGTTTTAAACTCAACCCAAAGTATTTTTTTCTTGTGGATTCTCTGAATAGAAAAAAAAAACAGCTCTGGGGATAATACCATCACAATTATGTAAACCATTCTTTACCGTCCTGCATTTTGAAATTTGAAATCCATGCTTTCCTTTTACTAGCAGGTACTTAAGTTCACTCATATGTCTGGCATTTACCAAAAATGAAATTCATGAGATTATTGCAAATACAGACAAATTAGAGACAAAATGTTCCTCCTTGAATGCTAAATCCTTTATAATCTGCCTGGCACAATGGACTGTACAGCTGAGGCCTTCATTTCCAAAAACACATGGTTACAGACTATGGATTGCATGATCTTGGTTCTTCAATTTCCAAAAGTGTCAACAAACGATGTTTAAGGACCCACATCTCAGCCTCGCTGAGATGTATTATACAGTATATTATCTATTGTGCATTATGCTATTTGTATCACACAATATTAACCTTGACATTTAAAGAAAAATATTCAACTATGTGCATGCATGTAAGGATTCTGTACTACAGCATTTACTTTTGTTGTCTTATGCAGGATAAAATATACAGTATAACCAACAGCTTTATACCATTCTGACTTCAATTTTTTCTAAAGTGTCTGTATGCTGTATGCCTATGGAATTCACGTAAAATATCTTGTAAAATGCAAGCGCAACGACCAAACCAAATATGCGAAAAGACAATGAGAATCTAATGTAAAACCTATTATAAATTGTAAAGATGCTGAATACTGTATATGTTGCACTATTCCACCACAGGCATAGGTCAATAAATGTGGTCTTTGTCCTACCCGAGATCTTTGTTCACCTTGTAATCCTGGCCAAAGGAGATGTTAGAAAAACACCCTCAGCAAGCAGGAATGGCTCATGGACACAGACACCTTCTTGCCCAGAGAGGTGAAATGTATCTCATTTGTCTGGACACAATGGTGTGGTAGGAGATCGGGGAAGGAGTTTGAATTAAGCTCAAACTCAAGACAAGAGAACACCGTGGGCTCACTGTCAGCAAATACAGATAGCTCAGCAGCTCTCTGTTTGAGCACCGGCAAACGGAACTCTGTCACAGCCCTTAGCTGCGCTGTGGCATTAAAATTCTGAGCATGGCGGGTTACCCAGACACACAGCATGACATTACAAAGCCAGACCTCACAACCTGTTACAGAGATTTAATGCTCAGCTTCACAAGCTGAAAATTACACAGAGTGCGTTTTACTTTTGTTTGTTTAAATTACAGAGTGAGAAATGAAACTTCACTTCTTCAAAGCGGCCGTGCGTACGCGGGCCTGTACAAATGTAAAGAGAGAAGGCAGGGGACCAGCTCCACAAAACAATGTATCCTAAACATGCATTTGAACAATTAAAATATTAATCCCGTAAATGTACCAAAGAGGGCAGGAGGAGGATCCCTGCGAGCGTTTCGGCTTTCAAAACAGATCCTCTCTCCCCTTGCAGGTAAGGACTGAAAGAGAACTAGTGACCTTCAGGGACCGATGACCCTGGAAATACCTTTTATGGGCCTGAATGAAGGTCTAGCTGAACATGGGGCACTGCCTCCCACTTTCGTTATTTCCAAAAAGCATTTAATCAAAAATCCCATCTATTCCTGTTCCAGGTACTCTATAAAATGAGAGACCTCTCAGTTTTCTTTAAAAAGGCGCGTTAGGGATAGATCAATAAAGACACAATAGTTCTCCAGGGAGATATTGACCTAAGAAAACCAGTCCTGACCTTTGAACTATACAAGGTTAAAAGTATGAGGTTCTATACAAATTGCTGCAATATAGAATGCACAATACAAAATTGTTCTATATGCTACATCGCGTGTGTTTTATGAATTCTACCTCCTGGTACTGCAGGTCATTCATACAGTACTGTTTGTTGCAGTTAGTGCAGATAAAAAGTCTGGCAGCCAATATCAATGTGTAACTACTGTATAACTATCCATTCCTTATCCTGTTAATAAAATTAAACCTAAAAGACAGCAATTAACGAAATTAAAGTTCACCAAACGATAATACCTGGGAGAGAACAAGAAATTGCCCTTATTCAACAGGGAGATCAGTCGGAAACTAAATCAATTTCTTTCTATTTAACCGTTTTGGGGAAGGGAGTGAGGCTATAAATTTAATTCTCAGAAGATCCGTCTTTGCGGTTAATCATTTTGACAGAGAATCTGGGAAACCGCTGCAGTAGTAGCTTTTAAAAATAGTACAGTGTAAACTGGCACTTCACTTTTGCTAAGAAACTTGAATTTGTGAATTCGTTAGCAGATCAGTGCTTGCACTGCTGCACTGTGCAGGGAATATGCAGAAATGCTGTTCCTGTTTTCTTATTGCAGCCTTCAATAGTATTTTTAATAGTGTGCAGGGTGTGACAGCAATGCTGTCTGAAGCGCAGATATCACAGGCTGTAACAAAAGACCATAGCTATCCAGCAGCTACATAAAGTGCAACAAACATGTGCTGATTAACGGGAAAGAAAGGAGACAAAATGCTTGGAAACAGTGAATGAGTGAACGGTATAGTTAGCACAGAAAAGCAAGCAGATTTCTTAACCCATCACGTCCTGCAATCCTTCTTCACACTATAAATGAGTTTAGTTCTAGGAAAAAGTGGGCTTAAGTCCAGTGCCATTTTTTAATTAACGTACAGTATACACATGTTTCTAAAGTGATCGTTTGCAATCGAATGAATACTGAAATGGAACACATTCATGGAGAAAATGAGAAAATGTAGGCTTTGCTATGACGAGCCTAAATTAGTTCAGGTGCACAAAATTACTCGGACATGTCAAACAATTAGGAGAGTGGCCTCTGTGTGCAATCGTAAGAAGTTCGCACATGTGAGCATACAATTTCAGAATAAATACATCTGTCTCTGTACGTTAACAAGTTTATTTGAAGTGAAGACTGAGTTATGAAGATTATAACACTTTTCTCATTACAATTACAAGACAGTACTTTATACACTTATTTAATTTGCAGACCAATATCCATGCCCTGCATATGACTACTGCTGCTTCTGAATTAAAACTAGACAACAGCAATTCTGCAGCTGAATTCCCTCTGTGCAGCAAAGGCAATCTATAATAGATCACTTTGAAAGTTATATTTTGGGCAGAAAGCAAAAATGAAGTCACTCCAACAACCCAGAACCCAGAAGCCATTGAGATCAAGAATGGGCAGTCAAGCAAGCTGAAATGCGGACGCAAACATTTTCACCATCTGTCAAAGCTTGCAACCCCATGTGTTCCTTCTGGCAGCAGAGAGACAATGTCCCCTGCCACCTGGATTCAGAGAAACCCATTTACCTCAAGGCATGCAAGTCAAACCCCCCTCCACCCTAAAAACCTTCTGTTTGAGCCTCTCCAGATTCTTTTTCTGCATGTTTGAAGTGTTTTAACGACATGAACAACAAATTTGTTTCTGGCAGCTGTCCCCGAGTACAACTGCCTTTCACGGTGTGCTATACCAATGGAAACACAATTTGCAGTGATACACAATGGAGAAACAAATCAGCTTGCTTGTGTCTTGGCCTTGTGAAACAGGCCGTGAACAGTATATAGCTCATTACTGACAGTTTCCAGCTCTCCCTCAAAGACATTTATCTTCAAAATCTGCTCTGTGCTTTCTCTTTCTGAACAGAGTCAATTTAAATCAGAACAAATCATCTTAAATTAACATATGCAGTATATGCTGCATATAAATATATACAGTACAGCGATACTGTGCATATATATACTGTACTGTTTTCCTACAAGGTTGGCCTCCAGATTGATAACACATCTTCAAAGCTTTATGAATACTTGTAGAAAATTAACAGGAAATCTTGCTCTGGACCACAACATTCTGAAAATCCTTCTTTCTATGTTTTGTGCAGAATACGTTACCAAAACTAGGATATTTTGTGATACTGAGAAAAAATATATAATTCACTATTTTTACAAATTTGGCTTTTACCGGCCAACTTCTCATATACACAAAATCACTGTTTTAGAAACATGGAAATTGAGGTCATCGATTTTTTTTCTTGGAAGCCACAACAAACATCTTCCAGCAAGTAAGTCTTTTACATGGCAAGGAAAGAAACTGCTTCGCGCACGAGTCGCTTCTCTGACTCACTGGATAAACTGAGCAGGTTGGATTGCTGGAGGAGTGACTGACATCTTGATGGTCATATCATCTGGTTCCAGCATGTTTCTGCACCCGGCTGTCAGCCACATCAACGCAAGGATGACAGCGCCCACAGGCTTTTCTTTCCGTAATACTCAGGTAGGATAATCAGGAATCTTCCTGTATCCGTGCAGTCAAGCAATGTGCTCCAGCATTGCCCTTGGCTCAATCCACATGGAGCAGAGCCAGATCAATGTAAGTGGGCTTGTTGAAAGAGGCACAGACCATCAGATAATGAAACATACAATTAGCTAATAAATCCCATACGTGACTTCAGTGCACGGTAATCACACACAGGTTAATGTCAAAAGCAGTTTGCAAAGCTCCAGAGACAGCATGTAGCTATTAGGGTTTAATAGAGGGACTGCATTTGAAGAGCATGATCGAGTGGCACAGACCAAGCTGGTTTATTTAAGTGTGCATTGTTTCAAACACATTTTTTTTACTCCTGTCATAGGGATCCGCTTCATTGTAAAAGGATTATTAAAACTGACATTTTCATTTTTTATCAAATTTGTTCATTAAATTGGATTGTTGTTTTGCTGCCTTATTTCTGTCAGGCCACTTTTTTATTATTATTAATTAAGCCAAAATTAAACATTAAGCTTATTAGGGATATAGCTTCAACGTAGAGCCAAATCCTCCCTATTCTTCAGAGAGCGCGCTCCTCTTGCAGACACTTGCAGTTAATCGTTGCAAATAAGATTTCTAAACTGGCGTCTTGCATTCTCAATAAAAGGATGATAGTTTTCTTCGAGCAATAGTCCCTTTATTGATTTACAGCAGAGCAATCGATGCTTACTATTTGGTATTTATGTTAAAAAAAAGTGTTTGGGAGAGCTCAAGTGAGTCTTGCTAATTAATCCTGTTGTTGTCAGGGGAAAGACTCAGATCCAGAGCGAAACTTAAACCAGAGAGCACAAGGGGGTGGGGGGCTCATTTAAAACTGAGGGCTGGAGGTAGTTCTGTACACAAGGTAGAAGTCCTGATCAAGTTCCCCAGCCGTGTCATTCAAGCTGATCCTCTAGGAATAGCTGGATCCTCGGATACATGTGTGATCCATACACTAGTAGCCAAACCACTTCTAATTACGGCACAAATAAAAGGTTTATTCCAGGCTGAAAAGAGAAGAAGGGAAACACAGTGTGAAGAAGGCTCCACAGCTGAAACAGTGTGTTGTCTCTCTTCTCTTTTCAGCCTGGAATAAACCTACTCCTTGTTCCTTTGCAGACTACGCATGCTGACGTAGCTCCCTACTTGAACAACTTCTAATTACATTGTTCAACTGTAAAGACGTCGCTGCTTCCTGGTTTCCACCTCTCGTTGTGAAATCACAGGCACAAAATAACGTTTGTCTTCTGAGACAAAGCTAAAAGCCTGCTTGTGCAAACTGCGCGCAAAACACAGAAAACATGTCCAGGAAAAATAAAAGCGTGCCCATTCCTTCACCAATCCTTCAGCTCGCAGTGGGAGAGAGTCATTTCCTTCCCTGCGTGTATGTTAAGAGCAGACGAGAACAGCGGGGGATACATTAATGGTTCGAAATGTAATGGTTGTGTCAATAGGGGCCACACCAATCTTGGGTGATGGAGTGCGGTGGCTTTTGTGCGGAGCTACTTCACGTCATCATGCGTTTTTTTTACAGAGCAGCCAGCCACTAAAAACCAAGCCGCGGGCCACGTTCAGGGCTGACCCGGTGGCAGTGGGATGCCTCTGTTTCCATGACAACAGACAGAGCTCCAAACATAACATAGGTTTGACACAGGTGTGGAAAAACGCCCGGCCAACCTGCCACACAGCTCTGCCCCTTCGCGGAAACTGATAAAGTTGGATTTGAACCGCAGAGAGGAGGAAGAACTTTTGTGTGTGAGTATTTTAATTGCTGACCCTGCAGCAGCGGAGTTGATGGAAGAGCAGAAAAATATTCAAAACGGAAGAAACAAAGGCCTCATTGAGAACCACAAGATGAAGGACTTGGTTAGACCTCGTCCATCGAAGGACGAGGTCTAACCTTTTATTGATCTCGTACTCCAAGCACTACCCTTCCAAGAGTAAAGCAACATAGCCGCTCAGGAGTGTGTGGAGCTACTGTCAAGGAAATATAAAGACTGTAAGGATGTGATAAATTTAGAAATTCAAGGTAGTACTTACACAGCAATTTGGGGCAAACAGACAGGCATGGATTCATAAAATATCATACAAGGGATACATTGCAGAAATATGATTGCACATGAGTGTGATTAGTATGAAATTACTAATCACATCCATGTCCCTTAAAATGAGAGGGAATGCCAATAAATGCCATATTTTCTTAACAGGGATTGAGAAATACTGAACCATCGCATGCCACTATGTAGCATTTCTGCATATTTCGTCTTCTGTATTTCTGTTTATCCAAAATTATGGTAGTCGGTGGTTTCCATTATTTTACTCCAAATTGAGCTGTATTTTTACAACTTCAGTAGCTCCTGCTCCCACTTTTACCCAGCTTCACAGATGTGGACTGGAAGTGCTGTAGGACCATCGAACTTGTAGCTCTGCATATGGTATCTAGCACTTTAGATTGTCCTGTTATTGTTGCCTCTGGCAGCAAATATTACTTACAGTCAGTACTGTATATATGTCAGGATTCTTAATGTTTCCAACTTTCACTGTAAACTCAAAATACAATATATAACACAACAAATCATTTGACCCATCTGGATTATTTATTAGTTAGAAGCTACTTGATCCAAGGTGATTTTTTAAGGGTACCAGATTCACCAACAAGCTTAAGTATTGTGTATCCTCCACAGCCCTTTTTTGTAAAAATAAAAGGGTCTTCCATTCTCCATCTCAAGTATACTTTCCTGTACTTTCCACTTGGTTTTCACTGTTGATTAAAGACGTCCATCGAGTCATCGTCTTTGACGATT
Source organism: Lepisosteus oculatus (assembly GCF_040954835.1). Classification (NCBI taxonomy): domain Eukaryota; kingdom Metazoa; phylum Chordata; class Actinopteri; order Semionotiformes; family Lepisosteidae; genus Lepisosteus; species Lepisosteus oculatus. Next base: position 12,513,770 of record NC_090718.1, read on the forward strand.
TTGAGTTCTTGAGTGAGACGAATGATAATTGTGAGATCAGTCTGTATTTCACAATCTCGGTTTTTAGCCCTTCTCACTTCAGCAGAACATGAAAAAAACATCACTTACACTTCAAAGCAATCTGAGTTGTGAAAACAATTATCCAAAGTGAAAAAAAGAATTCCACGTTAAGATGTCAAGCGTTGTCTATACAGCCTAAAAACAATTGCTTGTCCTGCATTATTTTTCTAATATACCAACATTTGAAAGAGAGCTCATTTCATTTTTATTGTCTCCATATTGCAGCATCCCACAATTACTGCAAAATAATCTACAGTAGGTAAAATAGTCATAACGATTCAGTTATGGTTTCACCCTGATTACTGTAGAATCAATTCCATTTGCATTTTACAGCATATTTGAAATACTAATCAATGTTTTCATTATGTTTTTATGCAGTACTTAAGTTTATAAAGATTCAACACAAGCCAAGAATTAACTCTGATTGTTTGAATAAATTGTCTCCTTTGCTACTGTTGTTGTGGTTGGATTCACACTTTTGGCAAAGGACACATTCAACTGGCTCATGCTGATCCCAGATCAGAACCAAGGTACGAACGCAGAGGACAGCGTTTGAGACTCTCCTCAATTCTCAGTGCTGCTTTCTTTTGAAAGACTAAAGATAAACCATTTCAATAACAAACAGGAAGTGAAGTTCCACCGCTATCATTCCATCACTTAAAAGCTGCCACTGACTCATTGATAAGGTGTGCATTGCTTAAATAAGCCCATTCCATGGTTCAGGCCAGCTAAACAGATGGCCAGCAGCCTGGGCAGAACTTTGTAGACTGACAGGAGCCCAGCCAGTACACACATGGGGAAGGTGAGCTTTTCCTCGCTTGAAATGAGGGGATTGAAACGAGGCAGGATGCCTTGGCCCATTGATAGCCAAGAAAGTGTAACAGTGAACTAAAAAGCTACAGTAGTAGTGGCTGCACACTGACACAGATGTAAAGCCACTGTAAAAGGTGAACTTTCTGAATCCTCCTTTCATAACACCACTCTGCATGATGGCTTGTTGTTCTCGAATGGGCTTGCTTCAGTAATGCTGTAGTTCTTCTTAATTAAGGTGCTTTAATGCGGTTTATCATCAGCAGCCAGTCCCGATCCAAGTTTTGGTTGCATTTTGCACTTATAAATTGCAGTGAGGATTGCGATTATAAAATGGAGTAAGAATTGCACATCTGCAGTAAACTGGAGTTAGGATTGCGCTGATAGAATGAATTGAGGATTGCACTTGAAAGTCAGAAAGAAAATTGCACTTAAATACATTAAAGGGAGGATTGCACTAAGCTGATATGCGGTTCACAGTGATTGTGACCCTGTACGCCCTTATAGGGAGTCAGGGACAGCAAACATCTCTATGGATCTGACACGCAGGTGAAACAGCTAGCACACAAAGACCAGCACTCTGGAACCAAGGGTTGCCTTTGCTTCCCAGCAAGGAGGAGCTACAGAACTGCTGCTGGACTCAGCCTTTAGCTTCAGCGTTTCCCAGAAAAAAAAAGCCAACTACTGCGGGGAGCAGGATCAAGTGCCTCAGCTCAAGTGTCACCCTGTCATCGATAACCATCTCTTAATGGACACACAATGTAAGATAACAGCGCATTATGTGGCTGCTGGTGTAAGCTATGTTGTTTGCCTACAATTTGGCTTTGAAGGAAGCATTGCAACAGAGCTACACTGACTCCCTGAAAGATGTGCTTCTTTGATAAGCTTGATAGGCTAAGACAGAGGGCAAGCAAACACTTCCTACCAGAAAACTCCGCGGTTTTACATGCCAAGTCGCATAATGTGTCTAATGGACAGGCTGAAATGCAGAAAAAATAGTACAATTCTGAAGATGCTGTCATCCAGATTTTATACCTGAATAAGTATTAGTGTGTTTTATATGACATTTTACTGAATGATGCTGGAGTTGCATGTGAATTGATTAATATCAATGGCAGTAGCAGTGACTGACACTTGTCCATGAGCACAGTCCAGAATCTTTACAAAAACCATAGTAATGCTGCACACTGTGTTGAATGTTCTTTCCATTGTCTTCTATTGATTATTATTTAAAATTCTGTACTTGACTAATCCAATTCACATGCTGACCATTAAATGAAAAATCCTTATTTTTTTTGCCGGATGTGAACTATTTAGCTTATGTTCCAACAACTGAATAACTTCCAAGAGCTGCATAATTTCTAGTCCAGTCCTGCTTGGCTTCCGCTCATTAGAGAGCATCTATTATTGATTTGTGCAATATAGTACAGTCTGAAAGTAAACAAGACGAGAAACAACGAGCACTGGTCAGTTTCATTGTAGAGTTTTAATTGATTTATTATTTGTCTTATTGATTAGCACAAGGCCAGCAGCTATTGTATATCACCCTGCAGCTCTCAACAGGCTTTCCCAGTGAAGCTCAGCAGGGGTGAGCCTGGTCAGTACCTGGATGGGAGACCTCCTGGGAAGCTATGGTTGCTGCTGGAAGTGGTGTTAATAGGACACCAGTAGGGGGCACTCACCTTGCAGTCTGCGTGGGTCCTAATGCCTCACTATAGTGGCGGGGACACTATACTGTAATGGGCACTGTCTTTCGGATGGGACATTAAACCTAGATCCTGAAGCTCAGTGGTGATTAAAGATCCCCTGGCATTTCTTGTTAAAATAGGGAGTTATCCTGGTGTCTGGGACAAATTTCCCCCCTCGGCCTTTACTGTGGCCTCCAAGTTGTCCCCATGTATGATTGGCTTGCACTTGCCCTGCGATGGACTGGCGTCCTGTCCAGGGTGTACCCTGCCTTGTGCTCGTTGCTTGCCAGGTAGGCTCCGGCTTCCTGCGACATCATTTGGTATAAAGGGATTTAACAAATGACATATTGTGATTATAAAATGAAATATTGTGATTAGCACATACAGCCCAGGTTAGTGGCTGACCTAATTGTCTTCCCATTGAAAAAAATGCATCAGTTTTGAAAACAGATAATGAGACTGTCAAAGGTCCAAATACAGTCTAAACTAAAACACACCTGCTTCAAAATCTTCAAAAGAAGTGATTTGAATGATCAAATCTCATGAGACACTTTGAAGGCCAGAAGAGGTGGAGAAAGCTTTATAACATCTGTCATACAAATTCTTGGTGGTTTCAGGAGGCTGATTGCTTGAACAAACTGCATATTAAACACTTCATGTTAACAGTGACCAGCTATTGTGCCTTGCACCACCAGTCAGAACCTGATCTGATTCCAAGATCCTGCATTACTCTTGAGTAACTATCCTTCATGAATCTTAATTAGTCCAACAAAGGGAGTCTGAATTGAAAGAGAAACAACTTGCCTAGATACATGAGTGTACTACAGTGGTGTGTTTGTCCTCTTCCTGATTTCTTATTTTTTTGCATGTTTGTCACACTGAAATGTTTCAGATCATCAAACAAATTGAAATATTTAACACAAGTAAACACAAAATGTAGTTTTTAAATGAAGGTTTTTATTATTAAGGGGAAAAAATTCCAAACAAAGGATGAAGAGATACTGTCATTTCAACAGTATGTGTTAGGGGGTTAAACGTGCTAATTCTTCTTTAAAAACCAATTGTGAAGTCAATGTTATAACACTCATACTTTATATAATGTTGCTTTTTCAATAACCACCATTTACATACTGTATAGTACTGTAGGTAACAGACTGTACTTATAAAATATAGAAAAACAGCTTAGCATGCAGTAAATAAGTCCAATTGATCGATCGGAGAAAGTAATTACATACAGTGTGAACTTTATGCCAAAAAAATCATATTTAACTCAGTCCCTTCAGGAAGGTCGTATGTGATCATAGGACCACCTCTCATTAAGGTTCGATTTCTACAAAGAAGCTGAGGTAGACAAAACCAAACTTGGCTCCCCGTGTTACTGCTGCAAATTAATTTTTCAGAGGCTTATGTTAGGAATATTGTGACTAACAAAACTTGTCATTGAAAGGCACCTCTGAGCTATGCTGAAGTTAAAAATTCAGATGCATCTCTTAAGGGCATTCAACATATACGTGAAGTCGCTTTTTATACCCTTGTTTTCACTGGTGAACAGAAATGCCAAAAAAATAAATCTCCACCTTTCTACTAAGTGACTGTATGAATGAGACACCAGGAGAAGAAAGATTGAAGGAACACCTTGCACACCTGCACTTAACCTCGGTTCTGCTGTCTGTAAATAAAGGTAGTGAGATGGATTGAGTGGCCATTCTCCAGCCTTCCCAATATGATCCTTCAGGACTATAACATTTTTTGTGACGCTAACCCTGGAGAAGGCAGCAAAGTACAAATTCACTGCAAAACTGAAAAGAGGTAGATTTATGACAAAGTAGATGACTTATATTGTGTTTCTACCCAAAAAAAACCCTTGTCTTGACAGTCTAGTTACACTGTGCATGGCACAGTGAGTGGCAAGAGCTTATATGTAATGATCAAATAACACTGGTTATGATCACACTTACAATCAATTCTTGCATCTTCCCAACATGTCTGCTGACAAACTATCTTGGAGTACTAGAATATTTCAATATTAAAGCTCCTTAAATATTTTCAAAAATTTTCCTCCCGTTACATTGTATTAGATACGACCTAAATTACCCCCAGGAAAGCATTTTTTGCGGATGTTATGTACATTTGTTAGTGGCACATTTTACACTGAATATAAATCAAAGGGAATCCCCCCAGCCTATACATTTTGAGTCCCTACAGAAGATATTGCTTTGAATAAAATGTGAGGCAATCTCATCGTTTTTCTCAAAGCTACAGATGCTTTGAAACATTAGCTCTCTTACGGTGTCTGGAAAATTCCTTGAAAAAGCAAATTTGAACAAAATAAGCTGCCTGCTTTGGCAGAATAAAATATGATCCTTCAAAATTAAAAAGGGGAGATTTTACAAGGAAAGATAATGAAGCAGTATCTGTGGTATATTGCTTTTCCTGTACACATCAGAATATCTAATTAAATCTCAACCCTGAAGAGAGAACAATGGCTTAAGTTACATTTCCTTTACAACAGCTATAATAAATAAAGTTGACGATGTTCTGTATTCCTGTGTCCTGAGAGTTCTCCACTACAGCAGGCAAGGGCACAAATTATGGACATGTACAGAGATACAGTAGCATTAAACTGAAAAGCCAACAGGAGAGTTGCAAAACAAGAGAAGCTGCTGGGCAAACAGGAAAGTTAAATGGGAATTTAAGATTACACATAGCTGACACAAAGAGGGTGAGTTAATTTAGTCCAGTCTGGCACTGACAATTTTCTATAGCCTGTACTATAGTTTAATAATGACAGTCTATGCTTTATGGTCTGTGCTCCCTGGTCCCTGTTGTAACAGGGATAGTACTCTATAAAACATTGCAGTAGTAATTAAGTGATGAGATTGGACAACAATCCATTTTAGTGTCCAACAATGATACCAGACTGTATTGCATTATATCTTGTGTTAAGTAAACAGGCTGCTGATGTTCAGTAGTGAAACTGGACTATAATGTGCTGTAGCACTGTTATACAGTAGTTCAGTAATGCTGCTAATACAGTATGCTGCGTTATCATTTGTAATTCAGTAATTTTTGTATTGTATTACAATAGTTTCACTTCAGTTTTATAATTACTTTTAACATTTGTTGTAATCATTTGTTAGTTTTGCTTCAGTAAATCGTTTTAATTGTTTCAAAATAGTAAATACAATGGGTATACTGTATACTGTACTCATATAGACCCAAGAACACATACCACAAAACCATTTTATTCCCTGTGTTGACTGAACAGGTTTTCTATACACTATTCAAATCTTTTCAACAAATATATTATAGTGCATCATGCTATATATTTGAATATAAGCACAGATATGTCTAGATGGTAAAAGTTCAGGTGGGTAGCTGCATCAGCATGCGTAGGCTGCAAAGGAACAAGTAATAGGTTTATTCCATGCTGAAAAAAAGAAGAAAGAAAACACGTTTCGGCCGTGGAGCCTTCTTCAGGTGTGAAGAAGGTGTGACACCTGAAGAAGGCTCCACGGCCGAAACGTTGTGCTCTCTTTCTTCTTTTTTTCAGCATGGAATAAACCTATTACTTGTTCCTAGATGGTAAAAGTGTAGGGTAGAAAGACTTGGAAACAGTCAAAAACACATTGCGCACTGCAAGACAAACTGTTGGTTAGATAAATAGATCAAATATATGTGATTTTGTAAATAATGTTTTTTAAACACATTAGCGATTACAAAGTTCTTTTATTAGAAACCTATTTGGAAATTTTTAAGAGTTTAATAAAAGGGAACATTTTTAGAAAAGTACATTTATTTAGTCTGTCATTCTGCAGTTTGATTAAATGATTTTAAGTCGGGCTAATGAAAAAAAAATTCAAATCGATGTTTGACCTCTATCAATTATTTTACATTTTGCATTCTAACTTTTGCATTAATTTTGAAAATTATTTTTAACAATCAATATCCCCCAAGGTATAAGCCATTAAGAAAAAAAAACTACTAATTTACAAGGAACAGCAAAGGAACATAATGCATTTTAAAATCTCTAGACCATTGATCAAAAAGTCAATGTGTGTAAAGTGCATATCCTTCAAATCTAAAACAGGTATGATGAAAGATGCAGGCAGAGGAAGTTCAGATTCCATTCATTAGTTACCCAGAGTCTACTGTATATAGGTCTATAAGATAAGATCACTTTATTGGCCATATACAATTTCTTGTATTAGGAATTTGTCTTTTCTCATACCCCAACTTGCTCTCCATGAGACACAGACAGGGAGAGAGAAGCTTGGGGTCAGAGCACAGGGTCAGCCATTGTACAGCCCCCCTGGAGCAGCTGGGGTTAGGGGCCTCGCTCAGGGGCCCAACAGAGTAGGATTCATCTGCCGGATTTGAACCAGCAAACCTTCCAACCAAAGGCGCAGATCCTTAGCCACAGTGCCACCGCTCCGCCCTGTGCTAAGTCCTGCACAAAAGTTTAGTGAAAGCAAGAGATACTTCATCATGTTTACAATTTCAGGCCTTTATTTTGTGTCGTATAACATAAAGCACATCCAGGAGACAACATTGGAGCTGCAAAGTATCCAGTGTGGGTTACATCACTTGCAAGCTCCTCTGTTGTCATGACGACTGCAAAGCAATAGCAATTCAATGTTCTCGTTCTCCAATCTGCGGGCAACATGTTAATTAATTTATGTGATGGTTATTCTTTGCAGATATTTGCGTGTCTACGTTGCAGACTGAAGAGCTTTCTGGCATGCTTCAATTGTATTATCAGCCAGTAAACAATTACCCGGAAAGATAGAAAAAGTTTTCCTGCGAGATCTTGTGGTTCACGGCCGAACATCCTTAAAATTGTGCTGCTGATTAGTAAGACCTGCCTAAATTTGACCAGTTACCATTTCTTATCTGAAAAACAAAAACCACTCATTGCATGCATTTGTGGACTTTAAAGTCATGAATGAAAAGAAGTGATAAAAACCAGGGAAACTCTGAAAAGGAATGTTGTATGATATGGTCTTTTGCAACAGAATACTACCTTCAAACTGCCAATCACAAGAGCCTAAGATCTACAGCATTATAGCACCTCAAAAATGGGAGTAATTTATGGGATTAGAACTCTCCTAACTGTAGAACTGCTGGGCTAAAATACATTTTACGTACAATTATATGGCTTTGTATCTTAAAATACTGTACCTCCCAAATGGACAGCAATATCGGAATGAATTATATTATAGCTGAAGAACAAAACGATCTTACCAAAACATAGACGGCATAAAAAATGTCAGGTGAATGTTCTGCAGCAAATATTCTTGATTAAACAAATGACTTCTCCGTGTGTGATCTGATGCTTGGTGGGAACATTGGTTGCTGGACATGTCTGATACCTAAACAAACAATGACAATTAGGTAGATGCAACTGTCATGAGAGAATGTGTTAATTATTTATCATTGCAGAAGCTTCAAAGGTGTTAATACAGATTTTTAACTGTATTGATTAAGCACAATGCAGTCATTCATAAGAATTTCATTATCCAAACCATATCAGCCAGAGCTCCTCTGAGTTCCTGTGGCGTTAGCAGTCAAGTGCAGTCAAGAGTGCACAGAACCCCCAATTGATAGGATTCCATCGCAAGGATTAGCCCCCAGAAATGCTGGTCTCCATTTTAATACCTTGGAGCAACTGGGGTACCTCAACTCAAGGTACAACAGCAGGGTCCACAACTTGCCACTGATGAGACCATATATTTACCCACTATGCTGCCTCCATAGCCATTACTAAAGGAAACATTAAATATAAGATCCATCTGAGTTTTAACATACAATTAGTCATTAGTTAGGCTCATTTCCTAAGTAATAGAAAGATGTTTAGAAATTAAGGTTGAGAATAAAGAGCTAGCTCTCCTCTGTACCAAACTACACATAACTACATACAGTATGCTTTCATCGTTCTCCATATATTCTTCCACCCCATCTTTGCCCTGCTAGGTGGAATGAGCTCTTCATTTTGAGATCCCTTTTGAGCCCTCTGCTACATCAATCAAAACGAAGCATAACCCACAGGTGTTGAGCACACCATTAATTCTCTCTCGATGTGTTATGGGCTCAAATGAAAATGTATAAATATACTGGGTTAATGGGAACATTCAGTAAAGAGAAAAGCAACATCTTGAATAGTTTTGTACCCTCTAGCTACAAAAAAATGATCATGTTCCGTCATTGTTTGTTTAATCAAATCTTTATTTTTTAGTTTGAATGCCGTTGCAATTCTCCTTGCTTTTCACTATTTGGATCTTAGAATTCTTGGAATTATCATCTTTGCCACAATAAGAAATAAATTGCCCTGACCTATGTTTCCATCTGTTTTAATCACAAGAAAGGGTAGCTATTTAAAAAGAAGGAACAAAGGAAAATGAAGAAACTGGACAGTTTTTTCTTTATTAGTATTGTATTTCTGTGCTAATTTAAGCATTCATTATTGGCTACAGAAGTGGAAAGCATTAATCCAGGTCAAGAGATACCTTCCTGGAAACTGCCTGTGACTCAGATTCTCATACACATTCTCAAATGATTGACCACTGACCCTCTGGCATCCATTAGATATCTATCCCTCAGGAAAACAATATCATTTATAGAGCTAATCCCATGATTTTCCTGACTGGATTTATTTTTCTAGTCAATCAGGGGCAGATATAGTATCATTCTCTGGGTAATGATGGAAATCTCCAAATGCATTTTATATTGGTTTTGACTGGGCAAGAAACCACTGATAATGACACTACGATAATAATCACACTCAAAACCTGAGAAAACAGTGAGTCGGTAGACATGCTGGCATTGTTCTCAGCTAGTGAGGACAATTTCACATACTGTAGCATTGACTTTTCCAGAATGAACAGTGAAATGTGAATCAGAGCACACAGATGCAACCTGTGTAGAAGTGCACTTATAAAAACTGAGAACAGGAAGCACTTTGTTACCCGAAGGACTGTGTGCAAGCTACCTAGACAATCTGTTGAAGCAAATACTCTGGTTTCTTTCCAGAAACATTCTGTTAAGATCTTCAGATTGTTTAGCTACTACCTACCTTTTGTGACTTTTCTTATGTTCTTATGCTTTTATATAAAAAAACAGTTCTGCTATGAAAGTCAGATAATGTTTCTGTCACAGATGTCAGAAAGGACGGACCGTGGAATGGCAGGAGAGCGATCAAGAACCTGTGCGTAGCGACGAGATGGGGTTAGCCTGGGCTCAGCTGTTCAGGAAATGCCGTATAGAAACCTATGCCCTCAGGTAGCGGACGTGGGCCGACCTGGTGCTAGGTGGGTCTCAGGACATCTGAACCTCGATGCTGAGTGAGGAGCAGAGCAGAAGCAAGAAGTAAATAGGGTACACAACAAGACACACCAGAAAGACATGAATAATCACAGGGATCTAGGAACAGGAGAGAAGTAGAGCTCCCTCTAGATGTACTGGGCGTGACAGTTTCAAACAAGGTATGGCCTGGATTCAAGCATGTCAATCTGCTAGACCTTCAGTAAACTTGATTGTTTAAATGACTTATTTGAACTTGATTAATTCACTGTACCCCTACATCCTCAATACACTTATTAAACATCTAGAGAATTTTCAAGGCTTTTTAATTTGATAAATATAGATAGCAAGATGACACAGTATATTCCAGTACGTCTTACACATGTTTTATTAATACAACATAAATATGTAAAAAATATATGTATACATATTTAATGGATAGTGAATAAAGAAAAGTATTAATAAAGCATTGCAAAAAGATTACTAAAATGGTAACACTTTCTAACACCACAAAGTACAAGAAAGGCCCCCCCTATTATTGCATTTTAATAACTAAATTTCCTATTCATTCTTCATAACTTATTAACCATATATCAAGTAAAAATGAAAAATTAATCACACATTAACGAGAAGCTCTTTAATGTAAAGTGGTTTGAGGAAAATAATATTCAAATGATTCTGGTTTTTAAAAGCAAGCAGCTCCAGTACTTAAGTTGGAAGTTGTAAAAGACTTCTTTTTTAGGAAGAGATTAGCATTTGACTTCCAAACGAGCACCTAGAACAAAAATTAGGATTTGGGCTTCTGTCTCTCCCACTGTCATTCCCTGTCTAGGAGAAAATGTTCAAAGCAATCAAACATGATGGAATGATAGGAGAAGAATTGTACTCCAAGTATTACACATCTCCTCCCTCAGGGAAGTTCAAATCAGCTCCCAAAAAAGTTGTATCATTATACTATACTGCCAATTAGCTCTTGCTTCAAAATGTAAACCCTGCTGCCCATTTGTGTCCTGCAGATAAACTGTCATAACCACAAGCCTTAGTTTAAACTGGAAGGGGGAGATGGAATTGTGCAATTTTATTCAAATCACAGTCACTCAACAAAATACAGAGTCTCAGATGGCAATCCTGGATCAATCTTTGTCTGTGTTATGTAGAGAGGGATTAGATTTATGAACTTGGGAATTTTAATACCAATAAGGTCATAGTAAGCCTGAGGCTACGAGTTTATTGAAAGGAAAGGTCGATTTATACAGACTACGAAGCCTGTAGTGTAATTAAGTGATCCATTTCACATTTGAAGGTCATTGTAGTCTAGATTAAGGGCTAATGTTATAGAATGAGCACCAATATTCTCACAGCTCTCCAAGCAATACTTAAAGTATTCAGATACAGTACTTGTATAGCCCTACTAGGTGAGGATGTAAATATCTCAAAGCCTGAGGAAAAGAAAACTGGGCATTTGTAAGTATCAAGATAATAAAGGGATTTCACATGTTGAAGCATTGCTTAGTAGTTCCCATTCAGAGTTACCAATGAAACCACTTATAATCTAATCATTTGCAAAGAACACAGGCAGGGCTTTTCGGCTGGAATAAATATGATATGTATGCTTTCTCACCACAGTTATTTACAGTGCACAGTCCCATCGGATGATTTTGTACATTTGTCATCAATTGCCCATGTTTGGATCACATTTTTTTTCTGCCAAGAGATTTCAAACTCAGACTGCTTGCATAGCCAACTATACAGTAGTCTTACAGCGGTTATCTACAGTAAATGTACGGCCTTTAGATTTATCACTGAAGCGACACTCAGTCTTTCAGGCATTATTAAAAGGGAATTTCGAGTCAAATCTCATATCTTGCCAGTGCAAGTTAAGTCCCTTGGCCCAGGTCTCTCTTGTTCAAGCTTTGGTCAAGTCACAAGGTTGGGAAAGGCTGCTGGCTCTTACGCTGTTGGACAGCTAATTGCAAGGGATGGACTCTATGCGGTTAACAAGATCACTGGGAAAGCAGAAATTTCCGAAGGCAAGATCAAAAGACTAGCAAGAAGGTCAACAGGCCGAGAATGAAACTAGGCATAAGGTATCCGACAAAGTCCAAAAAACCAAGAAGGAGTCCCCAGGATAATATCTCAAGGAGAAGATGTATAGCTCTCAAAGTCTAACCCAAAACTGAGCAAAGTTGTACCAGGGAGCAGGGCTTTAGTAGGCTGGAGATGGGTTGACGATGTCTGGTTAAATTACACCTTCCCAGAGTGAATGAGGTATGGACTGTCGGTTTGGGTGCCCTCTGGTGGTGGGATGCTGGTACTGTAACACTGTCAGAATACACAAGGATAAACATTGCCAGCTTTCAGTGAAACACTGAATTCTGTGACTTGCAGAGATCCTCCAGTTGGTGTTAATGCTCCTCTAAGACACTGGTAAACTTGCGACAGGTCAGAATGCAAATGCCTCCGATATCTTCCGGTCTTCATACAGCACGGGAATCTTAGCAGCCGAACTGAGTCTTAAAAATCTGGCAATTCCAAAACGGGTAAGAAGGGCAGGAAAGACATTTGGCAATTCTTCATTGTGGAAAAAAAACTGGAGGCAACAATTGTTGCAATCGAGACCTTAGCTAGGATGAGAGCAAAACAAGCTCAGGAACATAACTGAACACTGGTATCTTATGGCAGGAACATACTGTAAAACTCCGAGCACAGCGTAGTTCTCTATCGTTCTAGCCCACCGACTCTCTAAGTGAACTAATTGTTTGGATATAGGAACACAATCACCCATTTATCTCTTTTTGGACTTTCACCGTAATAGTACTTGCAGAAAAACAGGCCAATCCTGCTCCAGACTGTGTGTCTTTGCCTTTAATCTGACCAACTCGCAAAGCACACTAATGCCGTGTTCCAAGGCCCCATTCTCTTCCTTCCACAATGGCTTCTTTTAAATTCAGCTGTGTGCTCATTGAGACCAGGAGGGATGCACAGTGCAAATAATCTGAAGAACTTTCTAGGAGAACTTCTACTTGCACGACCTCATGCAGAAGTAGCAAGTCAATCTAATTTTTGATCCTATGGAAAAATAACCCATTGGACAAGCGTGTAATCTGGGCTGGTGTGCTTTGTTATCACTGATCTATTGATTTGGCAAGAAGTAGGGAAGAGGGAGAAGTAAAAAATCTGAATAGATTGGAATACTGAATGGCCATCTGTTTACACCTCAGGAGAAGAATGAGAACACACACTCCTCCAAAGTGCCCACTGATCAGTGCCAATTGTCATTTGACACACTGTGAGCTCAATAGGAACTACAGTATAACATGGATGCGACAAATGCAAGCTCACTGGCCCACAACAGATCACAAGAGCAGCTGATGCCTGTTACATTGAGGAAAGCCTGGCTGATCAAAAAACACTGAGCTCTGCAAAAGCTCAGGCATTTGTATGTGTCATGATTGTAATCCCACCTCTTAAAGGAGCTCTGGCTCTTTCACATTTTACTTGAGCATGTGCACCTGCCTCCCTACGTCTGCGGCTTGAGGGCATCGGCCTCCTATTGGTGTCCTGACCCAGTTGAGACCGGGGCACAGAGCACCAGGTCCCGTGCTCTGTGCCCACATTTTTATTCCCTCTCCCTGCATCGGATCCCGTTCCATTTTTTAACTTTGTCTTGTTGCCGTCTCGTCTGGATTTCCCGGTTTTTGGACCATTGGATTTCACCCGGATTTCCCCCCTGGACTCCCTTGGACTTGTTCGCCTGGACCACTCCCTCCCCGAGCACCAGTGCACCATCGTCACACACCCCTGTTCATCAACCTGCCCTCCCTGTGTTTGTTGCACTCCCTTCCAGATTCTATCGTCTGCATAGGGTCCTGATTAATGCTTCGTAACAGTGTGTGGCTTTTTAGTGGATTTTCGTTATTACAGCTGGCTCAGGTCAGGAACATCTGGGCAAAAAGGCTCAGCCTGCTTTCTGAGCAAAGATCTTTACTGTATGAGTTGGGAGCCCCAAATATGAACATTTTGTTTCTGGAGAAATGTTATGCTTAGTTTAAAAAACAAATTTGCCACTGAGGCAGGCAGACATTTTCCCACAGGAAGAGAGAAACAGACCAGAAAATAAGAGTAAGCTTTCCACTGAATGCATTTACAGTGTACAGTATGTGTACAGATACTGTAAGGTATATACATCTGTACATAAACTACCTCTAGCTTATGATAAACCTGACGATAAAAACCAGCAGCTGGGAAGCACAACGGCACTTTCACTGGTACACCTCCCTCTGGACAATCAAACAATTTTGCCATTAAAGTCTGGGGAATCGAACAAAGAGACGGAGAAATTGTGGTTGTGATTTCCGTGATTGTAATATCTGAAAGGGAGCCTTCATCCACAAAGCTGTGAAGCAATCAATATCTTCACACACACACAAAAAAAGGAAGAGCACGCATTGACAACTCGCTGTCAAGGGAGCCAGAGAGACACAAAAGAGTGCAAAATCATGCCCGTTTATGTGGAAAACAGATCAAGCAGAAGTCGAGCGTGAGCAGCAGAGTGAATGGCAAATCATAACAAAAAATAGCACTTGTGAAAAGTTCAAGTGTTTGTAGATTCAGTTTAAAAAAAGACAGGTGGTTTTGTGCGTCAAGCATCATGTTTTCGTGCGGCAACACACAGCATTTCATTTACTGCATTGCCTTTATTAAAACGCTCTCTTGCCTTTATTAAATCCTGCAGTCACACTACAGGAAAGCTGGAGTACCTAGATATATGCAGCAATGTCCACAGTCCAATTCATCATTTCAGCTACATTGCCCCCATGCACTGGACTCATAGCACGTGCATACAAGAAGTCCGGTGCACAATTCAGACACTGGGAAAAGAACAATTATAAAAATGTTGTTAATCTCAAAGGTCTAGAAACCCCAGGAAGCTATTTCGTTCACCTCTCTGCCACAATCGTAAACCCCTCCTCTTAAGGACGCGCCAGCCCTACCTTGTTTATACTCATCTCCAGCACCTGCCTCCAGGTACAGCCCCCTGTGTTATATAAACCGGACGTTCCTGTCCATCGGGGCTCAGCTTTGGAAGATGGACACCCGGAAGCCCACCTACCCACGAGTCCAGGAGCGACTCGACTGCATAGGCTTCACTACGGCATCCTGACTATCTGGGTCCGGGATAAGGGAGCATCTGGTCCCGTTACCCCCTTTTTATTCCCCCGACCCTCTGCCTGATCCCGCTCTGGTTTTTAACTCTTCTGTGTGTCTGTCAGGATGGATTCCCCTGCTTTGGACTTTTGCTTCATTCATGGATTTGCATCGGACTCCCTTGGACTGTTTGCCTCGGCCACACCTCCCCGACCACTAGAGCACCTTGGACACGCCCCCCCGTTTTCCTTTCAGTCCCTAGCATGCCTCTTTCCCCATGTATTCCTCACTTTCCTCTGGATTGTGTTGTCTGCATAGGGCCCTGAAAGAACTGTTCGTGACACTCTTAAAAACACATTCAGAATTTCTCATTAGGCTCAGCTGCTTCCCCTTCCTTTTAGTCAAGAATCTTTTACGCTGTTTATGAAAATTTAGACTGAAGTGTCATTGAATCTTTCTAAAAGCTACAAGTCTGTGCCAAGCAGCACCCATGTAATCTATTGTTTAGTAATGGATTATAATTCCAAACACGGTGTTAGTTATTTCACAATGTGGCTCCTAATTAACTGTCAGAAATGCACTGGTGAAGGAATGATGGATTACGAAACAGAGGTTATTAATAAAAATCACTCGAGCTGGCTCAAGTACAAGCTGGAGAGCGATGAAATTGGGAAATTGGCTTGCAAAGCAGCATTGTGCCCGTCAGCTTTTAGTCCAGCATCTGTAAACTGCTGCAGGTCTGCTGTACCACCCAATTAAAAACACTTTACTACCCTCTTTGAATTCACTGCTAGGAAGGGAGGTTATAATAACAAATGATGAGTGAGGATCATTAATAAAAATTGCTATATGATACCTAGAAGCTTATTAAAGTCAGATCACATACAGTAACATGCGTCTTACACCATTTTAATATACAGTATATGTTGGCATACTGTAGGCTCATATGGAAACCCTCTTGGATCTTGACCTGAGCTGTGTTTGTCAATACATTTGCACACCGCAGGTGAAAAAAACATCAATGTCTGACTCCAATCATCTCTTCTAATTTCAAGAATTCTGTTTTTGCAGTGGGGTGGACTTAATTAGAGTGACATCTTCTTCTCAGCATCTATTTTCCTGCTCGGGCGTTTGCTGTGAGAAATAGTGTACATTAAGCAGCCCCCCTCTGTTGTTCAGTTTCAGAGTTTCAGGGCAGAAGTGGGTCTCATCCATTTTTTATGTAACCCGTAAGCACCTAAGATGCTGTTTAAACAAAACACGACCTGACACTTGGAGGCCCCCGCTCGTCTCTTGTGAGTTAGCACGGACATTTAGAGATGTGGCTTTTTTTGTTTGCTTTTGTTTGTGCAGCCCTTTGTGAGGCTTTTTTTTGGGGGGGGCGGCTGCTGTTTGGAATGAATATCAATCTGATTAGCGCACATGAGCCACCCTCGGTTGTTCAGGCCGTGCCCTGTGGCTCTGGCTACATGACTGGCACTTGCCCTTACAGCTCTCATTAGCTGTGGGCCCCGGGCCGAGGTGAGCTGGTGCCCTCCGGTTGCCATGGTTACAAGGCACGTGACTTTTCGCCATC
Source organism: Lepisosteus oculatus (assembly GCF_040954835.1). Taxonomy (NCBI): domain Eukaryota; kingdom Metazoa; phylum Chordata; class Actinopteri; order Semionotiformes; family Lepisosteidae; genus Lepisosteus; species Lepisosteus oculatus. Next base: position 12,530,351 of record NC_090718.1, read on the forward strand.
GGCATTAATCAAGAAAATCACAAGCTGATGTTGAAAGACTGGTTCCATTGCCAGGGAAGGCAGTGGCACCCACTGTGAAGGTGCCAGGGAACGTGTGGTTTCACCGCTGAGAGCTCCACCTCTCCTCCTGTGGGACTTGAAACACAAGATGTGACGAATGGCTCTAACAAGCATAGTGTCTTGGGGCTCGTCGAGCTGATTCCTAATTAGGGAGACAGGTCAGGGAAGTGAAGAAAAAGGAGAAAAAAAACTGTCAATTCCAAATACAGAGGTGAGGAAACATCTCGTTGGTTTGGGATGGATATCAACTTGTTACCGGTTACAATAGCCCCATCCCAGGTGGTCCTCTGAGCACTCTGCTCTGCTGTTATCCCTTCCCTTTGATTCTGGTCAATCAGCTTCCACGCATTGATTCAAACCCAGTAACAAATTACAGCAGGCCTGTTCGGAGCTTCCAATTCATAGATAAGAGAAAGTGCATGAATCCACAGGTTCTGATTAAATTCGAAAACTCAAAAAAACTGACTAAAACACATCAATCATGTAAACTAAATCAATCATCAATCATTTATTCAGTCAGTTATCTTATTTTCAATCTCTTTCAGTTCAGACCTCAGGAACTTTTAAATGAAAGCTGAAAGTTTAATAATTTATCTGTTATTCCATTTATAAGTATATTTGCTTCTTAAAAGCAACATAACACTTGCTGACTTCTGTTCGTATGTCACTGAATGTACTTCAGTAGTACCAGTTTGGAAATTCTAGTATCCTAATCAAATTTTTTTGGTCCCTGATCACCAAATGGCCGAGAGAGCACACGATACAGACAAGCAAATACAACTAGAAAGTAAAAACCACATTCTAAGTCCAAATTACCCTTTTCAACATCCAGAGTGCAGTGCTAACAAGTTGAAGATTTTCATTAGGCTTTGGATAGCTCAGGCTCTAGTTGAAAGATAAAAGCTCATGGAAGTTTAAGTATGAGTTAAAAGACATATATAACATGGATTAGGTGCATCTGTCACTTTCAGCTCATAACACTCTCTGTATCCATTAAAGGATTCAAATTGAAAGTGCCACTCTGTCCCCCTGAGTGATGAAGAGAGTACTTTCAGTCAGAACAGCAACATTTTTCTTATTACCACAAACCTGTTAGTGATTTATTATAACAACTTCATCCACACTGCTTGTAATGTGAAAATGAGCGTCCTGTATTCCTGGCTGAGAAATATTGACCACCAAAAAGGGCACTCATCGTTATAAATTAAGTTCACTTCTGTCTTTAACCTTCACATGCTATAAAGCTGACGTTCTAGCAAGTAAGGGGAAGAGTCTTTTCAACATGAAATAACTAACCTTGAGCTCATTCTCGTTTGAATCTGGACACTTCTAGCTCTTTTTCTTTCCTCAGATGAAATTTTTTATTTCATGCACAAAAATAAATTCTTCTGTTTCCAAAATCTATAAAACATTACTCTTTAGTTCTGTGATTAAGGTCTGGCTTCTTGAACAGAAACTATTTATTTTGTCAAAAGAGAAATTAATCATAATTAGCAATAAGTAATTCAAAATTTTAATTAATTTTGGCAAACCATAAAAAATAGCATCAGCACACTGGAGCATCCTTAGTGTAATGAATGTAACTTCAGAGACTGTGTTGAGTTTGCTCATGTCACAATCATCATGCCTCTAGAGGGCGCTGCGACCCTTTTGTGTTTTGTTTCATCATCATGTACACCTGTCCCTGGATTCACCGGTATTATTTAAACCCAGTACTCCGGAAGCTCTGGGCTCTGCTTTGGAAGATGGCCGTCTGGAGGCCCGCCTAGCATCAAGTCGCACTCCGTCTGAGACCTCAAGGCATAGGCCTCCGAACAGCGTCCTGACCCAGCTGAGTCCGGGGCTCAGAGCGCCTGGCCTCGTCACTCTGTTTGATTTCCTAGTTTCTTGTCCGTGTTCTTGTTTTAAATCATCTTGTCTTGAACGGATTCCCTGGTTTTGGATTTTGGACTGCGCCACCGGATTTCCTACATTGGACTGTTTTTGGACGTGTTCGCCTGCGCTCCCCCCATGCACCTGGATTGACTGTCAGCACCGCCCCCTGTTCGCCATCCCTTCCATTCCTCACCGTGTTTTCCCAGTAGCCCTTTTCCTCTCACTTCCAGATTATACCGTCTGCACAGGGTCCTAAACTACACATTACCAAGTCAGGACCAGCTTCCCGTTACAGCTCAGGAGTTCTTCTGGTGTAAATAAAGTCTCTATCGCCCTTTATTTGACGTTCTAGGTGGAAAGTTAAATGCAAAGCTGCTATTGCCTCGGGTCACCCACACTGCAGCAGAAAGCAATCAGGAATAAGGATGAAAGGTGGGGTTCTGCAACAGCCGCCAACAGGAAGGTTAAACCCCAGCCAGCAGCGTGGTTCGGCTTCTGACTGCTCCATTAATCAGCCCCTTACAATATGCCCTGCAATGGCTCCGTCCTGCAACACGAAAACGAGCAGAACTGTGGCAGCAGATTTCAAAGAGGAAACAAGCCCTACTCAAGGCCCTCCTCCTTTTCAATTAACTTGCACGCGCTCTGCGCCACCTCTAATTGCCCCTAGATCCCTGGAGAATCTAGATCACAGGGTGCCTGGCTTATCCAGCCTCGCTACAGTGGTTTTCCCCGGGGATGGTGGCTTTTCCCTGTTGCATCTACCTACCCAAGCTCCCTGCAGCCCTCCTGAAACTGAAAAGCCCCTGAAAAGACAAAGTTCTGGTCTCACCCCACCATCACTATAAAAACACCTGTTCACTTATGAACTTGGTGCATGACCTAAAAGGTTCAATAGCCCAAAAACCCAAAAATGAGCGAGGAGGAAGCTAAAATGAGAAAGATGTAGAAAATACTAAGAAAATGAAAAAGGAAAGCAGCAGGAAAACAAGTGTGAAGCCTGCAAAGAAAAGTTGGCCATTCTGCAAGCATCTTACTTACTTGGTTGCTATTCGCTAATTGATCCAAAGATCTCATCATTTCTGGAAAGAAAGCAGGGTATCAATTTTGACACTATGATTGAATAGCTAATTCCTACTCCCACCCAAACAGGTCACACCAACATTGGCTATTGTCTGTGCAATGCATATGGGCGCATTTAAATGGAGCAGCTGCTTAATGTGAGATCAAGGTGTCTGAAGTTGTTTATCTCCATTAAATAATATTTTGCCTTGGCAAATGGATCCGGGTGCCCTGCCTCCTCAATTTCACTGGGAATGTTAGTGTCCATCTGTTTTTTTTCCCCATTTCAAGCAGGAGCAGAAGGCTTTGCAATACAGGTCCATCTGGAAAACTAGAATATGTCACATGGTGTATAAGGTATATGACATATGTATGTTTTGACTAGACATTTCTTAAATTCACTGATACTTCTCCATGGCTCATAATATAACTATATACAATGGTCCAGGATTAAGAGAATGTCCTGCAGAGCTGTATTTACATCAAAGTAATGAATGGTGAAATCTGGTTTTATGATAGAGCTATAAATGTCATTTCCTGTCTGCCATAGAGCTTCTCCTTCATAACTCATTGCGAGCATGCTGGAAACGAAGCATGCAGGGAACAAGCTGTCTGCATTTGTTTTATGGTTGAAAACATGAAAATCCACTATGGTCCGCATTAACCCACAGCTGTTTTTTTTCTGAATAAAAGACTGATATATTTAGAGGGATTTATATTTTCATATGACCTCATACCCATACTGTATAAGCTTCACAGCAACTTCCTAAATCTCCTTGACGACTGTAATTTCTCAGTGCAGTCTCAATGTATTTTTTCCTGCTTATCTGAAATTGAGAATTTGCAGTAGTTAGGTTGATGGCAATCTGACAGAAACCTGAAATTGAGAAAAAAGGTGCTGTAGATACCATTACATTTTTTCCAATTTCTTATCAGTCTGATCAGTATACATGTACATTCTGTATATTACTTTTCAGCTCAGGATTGACTTGTACCACAAAACTCAGAGCCAGACTTACATTTTAAGGCAAGTGCAAAATCCTGCATTTAGTGAGGAAAGGAAAACTCTAGAAGCAAAAAGGTTAACGCATCTTTTAAGTTATGTTTTCATTGAATGCCCCCTTCCTTACAATAAGACCAACTACAAAGGATGTCCATTGAAAGAAAAATTGGTTTGGCCTTACCTTGTATAACAGCTAATTATAACGAAGGTGCAGGATTTATAATCCCCTGCAGGGTGACAGAACACCAAGTTTAACTAACAAGTTACTGGCAGTGCAGTAGAATTATTAGGAAATCTCTAACACATTTCTGAGATCATCTTTATCTACCTCTTTTACAGCACCTCAGGTCCTGTGCTGATGAACAGACCGTTCTTGTTACAAGAAAGGTTCACTCTTTAATGCTGAACTTCTAATCTGAACTTGTAGTCTAGAACAACACAAATGTAGCGCTGCCACAGCTCAGCAAAACAAGAGACAAAGGTTCATGACTTTCAGATGCAAAGTATTATTTGTTTTAAACCTTGCTGTGCCTTTTCTTCTAATTGTGTCCAGCTCGTCTCCCTTTCTCTTCTCCTCTACTTGTTTTTTGACAATTTCTCCTGCAGTTGGTGAAAGTCATTGAGTCTGCCAACCCCTGCCTGCAGAATCCATCCCACTGAAGGTTTTGACCTCATATTTACTACAGTATATTTACAGAAAGCCGAGTTAAGAACACCAGGCAAAGTGGCAATAGTTTGATTTTTGTGACCTCCACAACCAAAGTGTTGGGGGGGGGGGGGAATGAGTAGAAAAAGAAAAAGAAAGCAGAAAATCTGAGGATTTATCTTAGATAAGGGCATTAGACCTAAATATTCCATATAAATTGCTTGGGTTAGAAGTAAGTCGTGTCAGTTTTGGCCTTAGTAGCTGTCAATTCTTAAGCTATTGTGGAATCTGCAGTACTTTTATTTATGGATCTAGACAGAAAAAATAGGTTACGACTGACACAGCAAAGTTTTGTTGCATATTTGCTGAAAGGTTGAGCTCTGCTAATTCTTCGAAGCGGGCATACTAACGCAGTTACTATGCTGTATGTTGCTGAAAATGAATCAGAAATTTAATTTGGAGGCCTTAAAATTCAAGAACTTTCATCTTCTATTAAAGCCTGTTGACTCATATTGGAGTAGGGTGTGTCACAATGTAAAATAATGGAGCTTTGACCTTTGTCCACACTGAATCTCAGTGTGCTGCAGAGGCTCTGCTTATTTACAGCCACCTAGCCAGCAACAAGTGTCTGTTCTTGTGCTTGTAAATTACTCAGGAGCATCCATTTGTCAGACCTACTGTGACGGTTCATGGTTTCTAAGGAAACCTTGTTAGATCAGGCATAAAGTATTGACTGTCGTATGTACTGCTCAAGAAATCTGTCGAGTGCAGTGTTTTGTTTCTTTTCAACATATACTTTATTTCTAGATCTGATGACACAAAATGCAGGTGTTCCTCATACTTTTGGAGTTCTCTGTCAGAGACGCAGCCAACCCCACCATCGTCTGGACTAAGTTAAGTTATGTTCTCATTGAAAGGCCCAAAGAAATCAAATTACAGCACATTCACTAGGGGCACAAAACATCCAAAAGATTGAATGCTCTGTGAATACTTGGTAAGAAATGTTTGTCTTAACCTGCTTGGTTAATGGGTAGCCCCCTGGCCACAGGACAAGGAGGCTCGAACCCCATGCAGACAGTGAACCCAGGGGCAGCTGCAAGGTGGAGACGAGGTGGAGGAAGGAAACTTGAGACAAATGTGGAGGGAGGCTTGTCAACAATACTGGTATAAAACTGCAACTCCAGGCCTCATCCCGACTCTTCTGGTCAGGGGCTGCAGTAAACATACAGAAAGTTTACACCCTGGCAATTCACAAGGCTTAGCTATCCTCCCAGAAGGATCATTCCTCCTGGGGTGGATGGCTTGTTATAGCTCTCCAGCTTGTTATTGCTCTTCCTTTAAGTCTGTATTTTCCAATTATTTCACTCTGAATGTGTTGTCTCCCCCTTTTTGGGCTTTCTGTGACATTCTGTTTCTGCTCTTGCTTTCCAGGTTCCTTATATTGCGCATACCTCACTAGCCATGCTATGAAGTACAGTACAAAGCACGAACGCTCTCCTCATGGGTCAGGAATTACAATACAACACTGTATGACAAAGCATGGAGTGGTTCAACAAATGGGCGTCAGAGTGCTGCACAACACTAATTGGCTTCCTTTCTGTGCTTCCTCACAGTGGTGTTTCAAAGGTCTACTTTTCTTGCCGCTCTGCCTTGGAACAGAGAAACAGACACTCCTACTGTGTAGAAATACATCATTCTTCTTCTTGTCAGTGGTAGAAGCATTTACATTTAGATACCCTATGGAGCCCTCAAGATGTAAAGGGCTATGCAAGACTATTATGCCAGCACAATGTCTGTGGCGTGCACGTAGGATGCTGAAAATCAACACTATTGTCTAGAGAGCTACACAAAGGATCTGCATCCCTGCATTGCCTTTGCTAAACCTTATTCGTCTTGACATTTTGCCTATGGGCTTGTGTGTTTTCCCTCTGATGTAAATGGGTCCCTGTTCATGTGAATTTATCTCGGGTTCTGAAAAAACGTCAGTGTGGCACATACTGCAATGGTAGCAGCATGAAAATATGTCACTGCATTACCCTCCAGTAAAAAAGAGGCAGTGTGGCTGGGGACTGAGATGAATAACAACCAATTCCTCAAAACCCTAATCCCCTACTCACCGAGTCATCTTTATTTACCACAAAACATCTAAAAAGAGAAATGAACATTAACCTTAACCCAGCTCCATATCATGACCACTGAGCACGTTTCATTTATTTTTAAAATCTGTTTTTCACAATTGGGAAGAAAGCGTCCAGAAGAAATTGAACATTTTCAGCGTTCTTAGGAAAATCACGGACACGTCTTTAATCTTAGAGGTACATTTCTGTGATGAACTGGAATCTCATCCAGGGTGTAGTCTTGCTTTGTGTCCCGTGCTCCTGTCATTTAAAACAGAAAGGTTCTCTGAACGAATACATTTGTTTCTGCCTTAAATTACTGCAGCGGACATCTTTGTAGGCCTGTGTGACCTATATAAAGTTCTGAAATATAAACTGTAATGGCTCAGTTCCTTGGAGCGATTGTTAGCCCTAATGAGTCACTTTGTACATGGACCATTTCTCTATGGGGGGTTCTTTAAAAATGAGAGATGGTAACCTGTCTTGTGAAAATCAATTTGTGGCTTGGTCTCTAACAGGAAAAGCTCATATAGTGCTCATCATAATCAATCAGCAGGGATCAAAGGAAAAAATAAATGTTGATGTACTGTATGATGTACTGTACTTGTCCACTAGGTGCCTTTTATGCCTTAATAATAACAACAATAAAGTTCCAAGCTACAATTGATCAACTTCTTCACTTTTGAACATAAGGACAAATAGAAAAACAGTTTTAAATGAGCTATTCATTTTAAATGTGACTACAGGACTGGCGTGTGCAGTTTTATTGATATTTTCAAGATTGTATTGTACAGTAGCTCAGTGATGGTAGGACAGTTTACACTTCCATTCTGCAAGCAGTGAAACACGAATTCAGATGCATTCTGCTGTGGACCACTGTACTAACACCCGTATGAAAAAAGCGAGGGGGGTGGGGTGATTTCTCAGAGACTTTTAACAGTGTGAGCACTTGATCTCGAAATCCATGTTCTCCCACTGGTGCTTGACGGACATCATTGAGTATTGCAGACAACAGCATGCATCAGACGTGATCAAATATTTGGCAAGTCGACACTGATAACTAATTTCATGGTTGAAATTGCTTCCTTGTTTGTGATCCCTCTTTGAGCTCTAGTGCCAAAGTGAATTATGGGATGGCAGAAATGTAATGCCCTTGCCCTTTGGCAAGTGGATTTCCCCAGGAATGTTTTCCTATCACAATAGGAAAGGAACAACAAGGACAATATGACACATTCCAAAATGCATCAGACCATATTTTCTATACACTGCAGTATTAATTGTTAATTGTTAATTGGCTATAGGCGTTTGAATGCTTATATACCATGTAATGGACTGATGTCCTATTCGAGATTTAGACCACAATGCACTTTATGCCTTCAGAAATGCTCACTAAAAGCTACATTCACTGTTTTTGTAGACTACTTTTTGCACAAACAGTTAGTATTGTGCATATCTCCAGATCCAAATGACTTTAAAAGTATTAGTTTCATCCTCAACTACAAATTAAAACATGCTCGGCTAGGGCAGTGAAACCTCCAACATGACTCCAAATCGAATCCAACGTTAATAGTAATATAACCCTGTTGGTAACATACCGTACAAACAAAATCATTTTAAAAAGATGGCATTTTTTTCATATTCCACATTACGTGAAGAAACAAACTATCCTAAATCTTTTAAGGGTCTTATTTACAGTAGGAGATCATACATATCTTCAGCATCCATTTGGGAGCACAGTAAACTCTCTCACTGCCCTCACCAGCTGTTTTGCCATATGTATACCATCACTGAAGCAAAGATAAAACCTTTGGATTTTGCAGCTCTAAACCTGTTTTATCTTGGATTAAGCATGTTTCCTCTTGCAAAAAGCCAGATTACAGCACTGAACAACTAAACTAACCATCTGCCTAGAGCACTGAGATGAAAGAATGAGGGAGATGGAGATCTCTTGATTAAAAGTTAAGTGGTACTTTATCTTTATCTCTTCACTTTGTGCTGGGGGGCTGGGGGTTGCAAATGTTAAGCACTGTCAAATTACACTACGTTCCAGATATATTCATATCCCATATGAAATAAGAACCAAATACATCATTGAAGAGAAACATTCGCAAATGGGATAACCTGTCCTGCTGGTCCTGGCAAAAATGTTATCTTAATAGCATTTCAGAGAGCAAAGTCATTTTTGTCATTAATAATGTCATAAAAGACCATAAAACATAACGTTTCCATTCACAGACAGCATACTTGAATTGGAACCTCAAATGTTTGATTGGATATAGATCTGTTAAGCGAAATGGCCAGTCAAGAACCTTTTTTTGGTATCTTAGAAATTTTGTTTTGCCTGTCTCAGAAAGAGCTCTTGGAAAGGAAACACAGATGCAAAAACAGCCCTGACACTTAACAGACCCCCCTTCCGTATTTCTCAGTGCACATAAGTCTTTTTGCAATACATGCTTCACCTTTTTTTAACGCCAAGCATAATGTTTCTGAGCATGTCCGAAAAACTCAATCTTCACTTCATGTGAACATAGTATATTTTGAAAAAGAGTTGCAGATGCAGTTTGGATCTCTTTTTGTGAATCATCCCCAGCAGAAAGTCCTTCATTGCAATCAAGTCATGCATGCTACATGTTCACACTGCAACAAAAGCAGAGTGTTATCATAGACTGGATTTTGTTGTTGGGTTTTATTTAAAGGGATATTTATAGCAATTTAAAAGAAGTATGAATAAAAGTGTGGGTGGTGCAGTACTGCTGTCTTGCAAAGCTGAGACCCTGGATTAGTTTATATCTTGTTTTGTTATATAATGCATTTTGTTCTGATTTCAGCTACTGTACCAAAAAGTATGGTACTGTATGTGTGTGTTTATAGAGAGTAAGAACAATCACAAAAAGCTCATACAATATGAAAAAAGTTACAATTGAACAGGTTATAGAAGAAATTGAATGCTGGCATCTTATAGTACATTCTGCTTAGATTGATTTTGCTAAAAGCTAACATACACAAAAAGCTGTCTGATCTTTGTGTACATGTGAGCAGTACATCTTTCTATCAGCACACCCACACAAACTGACAGGCAATGCACCTTCAAAATCATTTTATTTTTTTAGGCAGTTAGCTGCACAGAATGGTAAGCAATGCAATTCCACTGTGGTATAGACTTTCAATCAACACTCTGCAATGCCTTTACAGCTCAAAGCCAAATAAGTTTAAATAAGAGCTCCATTTTTTTTTCAGTCAGAAACTCCAAACTGGTAAAAAAAAAGCTAAGTGTCACAGCTGTGCAATTTTTCTTGTACTTATTGGATCACTCTCTCTGTATTACAGAAAAGTTTCACTGGAATTTCAGCTCTGGAGTTAGAAACCTAGGTATAGCATGTGCATTAAACCACAAGAAGAAATCAAGATAGCAAAACTCAAAAGCCATTGCAGTTTGTTTTCTGAATCAATGCCATCTCGTTTCAAGACTCAAATATTCTTGGCTGTGCTTCGACAATGTGTCAAACCTTGGCTTGGGTGAACAGGTAAACATCATGAATGGATTAAAAGTTTTACTATGCATAAATACAATATCTAAGCCCTTAACTCAGACATTATTTGAACTAACTCAGTTACATTATGGTGTTACAACATATCCATTATACTCACCCGGTATTGTTGAAGCAGGTTATGAATATCTGTCAATCTGAGATGAGTACTCCTAAACTCAGGGTATCATTCACATACTGTATACCTCTATATTCTGTGTTCAGCAGCACTTATCACACAGTGATTTCATAAACAGTCTTCACTTTTAACCAGCAGCCATATCATCCTGCAACTCACAACTGACAACCGAATGAAGCTCAGCAGGTCTGAGCCTGGTCAGTACCTGGATGGGAGACCTCCTGGTAAGCTTGCAGCTTGAAGAGGTGTTAGTGGGACCAGCAGGGGGCACTCACCCTGCAGTCTGTGTGAGTCCTAATGTCGCAGTATAGTGACGGGGACAGTATGCTGTAAAAAGGTTCCATCCTTCGGATGAGACGTAAAACCAAGGTCTTGACTTTCTGTGGTCATTAAAAATCCTAGTGAGTTTCTCGAAAAAGAGTAGGGGTGTAACCCCGGCGTCCTGGCTAAATTTCCCCCTGGCCTTTACCAATCATGGCCCCCTAATAATCCCCATCTCTGAACTGGCTTCATCACTCTGTTCTCCTCCCCACTGATAGCTGATGTGTGGTGAGTGTACTATCCAGGTGGGGCTGCACAGTGGTGGTGGAGGGGAGTCCCCATTACCTGTAATGCGCTGTGAGTGGAGTGTCCAGAAAAGCACTATTTAAGTGGAAGCAATTATTAAATATTATTCATTGAATTTAAATGTAATCTTGTTGTACAGTCGCATGTACAATATCACATTAAAAGCTACCAATTGCATTTGTCATTTGAAGATTGGAGGTGATTAAAATTGACGTAATTGGTCGACAATGTGAAATTCCATCTACCATAATGGTATATTATCACAGATAACGGAGAAAAAAAGTCTAAAACATTTATCCTAATCAGACCAGCAAAGCTTTTTATCACACAACCACAATGTTCCCCGATCTAAGGTCAGCATTCAGTATTTGCATTAAAAAAACTCCCAAGACCTAATCCCATTTCAAAGAGGAATTTAAATGTCATCAAAATGTGACATTTAGCGTCTCTTTTGAAATGTAACCTGATTATCGGAGGGAAGATGTTAAAGAAAATAAGCAGCCTCTGGGAGATGCAATTTGCATCCGTTCCTGAAACAGTTTCTCATCACTACTATCTGTCACATCTCTGTCATTCTCTTCAAGGCAATCATCTGCAGAGACAGATGAAATGCAATTATCATGAAGGGAATGTCTTGTGAAGAGGCACCTATATTTGAAGCATTTTCCCAATGACTACAGGACACATCTATTCCACCAGTTCAAAGAAAAACAAATGTTTGATAGCAATCAACAGAACAAGACGTATGAGATCTGTCTTTCATTTTCCAGCCACGGCTCTTGCTTCAACGTTTGTTAAAGACAACTTTTTAAATAGCATATTAAAAATGTCACAACTTATTTTTCTAATGTGACTTAAATGGAAGATGCCAAGTCATTGGAAAGTGTCTTGTGACCTCCTCATTGAGACGGGTTTTGATGTCATTTTCAGAGAAGACTGCCCAATGAATTTTGTGCAAATATTAAAGTTTTGAAAGGCAATCAACCCCATGGACCACATCCATACGGTAATATACTGGGTACAGAAAATAGGAGTGGACCTTTTTACACAAAAAGTTGTGACTAACCAGAATAAATGACAATACTTACCGCAGTAAAACGCTGAGCAGCTATCATACAAACAAGTAAAGTGGGTTGAAAAGCCTCCCTTTTTTATAATTGCTCTCATAAATGTTCTTATCTTTTATTGCAACATTTGGTTACCTACACTATATAGACAACTGAGAGAGCAGCAACCAAGCAAATCCACATTGTACCACCTCCTCATAAAAGCTGAATGGCAACTTGCAACTTGAGTAATTGGAAAGCCTGGAGAGATTCAGACCAGAGAACATCTGTAAAATATGCATAAAAATTTAATGGATTTCATTATTTTTGCTTACTCTAGTTTTACAGCTGCTTTTGTGACTAACAGCAACAGCTACAGCCTGCAAAGCTGCATGCAACAGTGATCGAATTGGTTCCAGGGCACTGCTTTACAATTAGAGTGTGGACATGCCCCCAGAGACTGTGCCTTGATAATAAATAAGGCCCCTGATTAGGCAAACGATGCAAACACACACCAGCCATCAGGAAGAGTTATCCTGCATTCTGTTAGTTCACTTGCGCACAAACCTTTTTTTTTTTTCCTAAAAGTTCCTAAAGACAAAAAAAAACATTTGCTTATGCAGGAGTTTATGCTTTGAAAAATTATTTTAAAAGGGAGGAACCATGCCTGCAGCAATTTAAAATGAGACAAGGGAGGGGAGAAAAGGACTGTTTTTCAATTCATGCAATTCTTTTTCTTGGGTGGTTATTGAAAATTTTTGAATGAAATTGCTTACACTTATATAGCGCTTTTCTGGACACTCCACTCAAAGCACTTTACCAATGTGCAGCCCCACCTGGATGATGTGACGGCAGCCATAGTGAGCCAGAACGCTCACCAGGCACCAGCTATCAGTGGGGAGGAGAGCAGAATGATGAACCCAGTTCAGAGATGGGGATTATTAGGAGGCCATGATTGGTAAAGGCCAATGGGAAATTTAGCCAGGACGCTGAGGTTACACCCCTACTCTTTTCGAGAAACACCCTGGGATTTTTAATAACTACAGAGAGTCAGGACCTCAGTTTTACATCTCATCTGAAGGACGGCACCTGTTTACAGCATAGTGTCCCCGTCACTATACTGGGGCATTAGGACCCACATGGACCGCAGGGTGAGCGCCCCCTGCTGGCCCCACTAACACCTCTTCCAGCAGCATCCTTAGTTTTTCCCAGGAGGTCTCCCATCCAGGTACTGACCAGGCTCACACCTGGTGAGCTTCAGTGGGTTGCCAGTTGTGAGTTGCAGGGTGATATGGCTAACTTTTTAGTCTGTAACAGGGGTTGATGCCAGCACTACTCTTGAAAGGGATTGTAATGCTGGGCATTTCAGTTCTGATTCATCACTATTCACATCTTGCAGTCATAAAATAAAACAAGGATGAATGACAACATGTAGGATCAAGTGATGGCTGTTTCTTTCATCTTTAAAAGCTTGCAGCAATAATCCCGTTGCACTTCAAATACCGTCCATTGATCTGTACAGTATTGATAATATTGACTGGCCAGCATACGAACTGTCACTTGCTTGTAACGCCAATTGAGAATTACTGAAGACCTCATATAAAACATTTCAAGAATGGGCCCTGGAGCAATTCACAGTAGACCAAAGTACCAGATGATTGTTAATTCATCAAGAGTGATCTGTTCTTATCTCAAAATTTGACTTGTTTTTGTCCTTTTGTGGAAGAGGAATCCTTCTTGTTCCAAATAAAAGTTTAATACTTTTACCTCCAGTAGCCTTTGTTTACAAAGCAGTATATAATGAATTCCAGATTAAGTAAAACAACTTTTCTAGCACATTTCAAATCACTAAATCTCATGAAATTTACTGCAAAACAATGTATTCTAACCCACCCTATTCTGCAGGGAGTCCATTATCTAATGCAATCAATGCACTGCTGTGGAGTCCTTTGGGTTATCACAGGTTTAAATTGAGAAACTCTGCTCATATAACCCTCATGTTCCCCTGGGAGTGAAAACAGATGGAATCTATTGCTCTCGGTGAACCACTGACTTTGGCAAGACTCCGTAGAAACTGCAGACTTAACATGAGAGCAACAGAGCCATATGGAACCCGTCAGTCCTCAGAAACTTGGAAATCTACTGTGTACAAGACGTCTTAACAATAAAACAGAGTTTCCTACCAGGAGACAAGTGCATATAGAAAGCATACCCGACACAAATGGGGCAGTATTAATTAGACGCTCCCCACATGACCTTCAGACAATAATTGACAGTGAGCTGCAGGTCCTCTAAAGTCAAAGAAGTTGAATGTCCTTGCAAAACAGTAACATTTCTACACAAAAGAGCAACCTTCCCCTGGAGGAGAAACTGTTTCCCAAGCCGAGTAACCACACACACTTTAGGGTGATACATGGATGCTAAAAGCTAAAAGACTACCCAGCTCTCCTAACTTACATGAGAACAGCTTTAGGCTGAGTCCCTCAGTGGGCTTCAGAGCCCTCACACTTTCTTCCATGTTCTGCAGAAAACTGTAGAAGGAAGAACGATTATTTTTATGTGGTGGTCTGAAGTTCCCTTCAGCCACATAAGCTAGGTTGCCCAAGCATTCTGTTCCTTGTGTTTGTGTTTTGCATGTGTGTATTTAAAAAGCTGATGAAGATGTATTTGTCCAAATTTGTGTACTTCTCAGCATATGACATACTAAATATATTGACAAATGAAGTCAGATGGGTGGATGTAAATGTGGACAATATCAACAATGTAAAAGCATTGTTTAGTCCAGTGCCTAGCAGTTAAGCACAGGTTTAGATTCTTCAGAGACAGTACACTTGCAGCTATTCTGAGTCTTGATCTTTATTGACTATACACTAAATCAAACTATGAGAGATTAAACCTTAAGAATCAAAATAAATCCAGTGGCAAAGTGAGTGTTCTATAGTTGAAGTTATAATTCTATTGTTAAAAAGTACTGTACAGTGAAGTACAATACAAGGTTTTATTTAGTTAATATCTCTCTGTTAATATCGATTTGGGAACTCAGGAGAGAATTTCAGTGGCAGCTCTACACACTGTGCCAAATTTGAAAAACAAATTCATACTCATTGAAACCATCATGTTCTTTTTACACATATTACATAAGAGTTACATGTGATGTAATAGATGATTTTATAATTTATTATACACTCAACGGCAGGCTGAAGCCCTGATCAGGCAAACTGCCAAACGCTGGCATCATGTTCATTCAGTTGCTCCAGTTAACTTTTTTAACTGTTCACACCTTGTCTGTTGAATTTCAGAACCATCTGTGTTCAGTTTGAATCTCCAGGACTGTTTTTGCTTACAAGAAGATCTGGCGTACTAGATAACTCCTTGAGCCAACAGATTTAACCAAGAAGATACTTCGCCAGAGGAAAGGTAGGCAGTATGTGACATGCACAAACCCTGATGCTTTCGTCCCTCATTATCTCATCTTATACAGCACATTACCTGGCATTTATTGTTAAAAGGGCTTTGTACTGCCATATTTAAGCAATGGGAAAACATACACACATCTACAGTTTGGAACTCTGAACCCCCACACCCAGAAATTGGACTATCTGTACTTTCTCACATTATCCTGTCACATCCTGAAGCAAATGTTGATTCTATTTTCAGAAAATGGCAACAGTGTCTGTTTTTCTTAAGGCGCAGTAATTTAAACTTTTTAAAGCTGATGCAGTAATTTGCTGTTGATCATGTCGTGTCTTTTAATGAATCTGCTACACCTTTACCCCCATTTGCTGGTTAGGTAATCTGAGAGGTAAAATCAAACTGGGGAGTATTGTCATGCTATCTCAGAAAGTCATTGGTGCTGAACTTTCTGCCCTCTCCCACATCTACAGTATCAGTTATGAGTTTAGCGTGAAGCATATGTGCACGGTGCATGCGTACTGTTTGTTTGTTGGATTTCTTAATTTCGTATGCTGCTGTAAAACAAATTGCCCTTTGGGAATAACAAAAACTATTTCTCTCTGAATGCCATATCTATCATTTTATTATTCTGGTCAGTAAATATTCCTCAAACTGTATATTTTGATTCATTTTTGTTTTTGTTATAATTGGACATTGAATTGTTTATTGGGAAGAGAGTATTTGGAGTCAAAGCTTCTTATTGTTTTGGATATTATACTGAATAGCAGTCTTTAAATTACATATTTTGCATTTTCCTTTGCACAATAAGGACTATTAGTGGTGTGATAAATCACTCTTAATAGGAGCAGCAGTGGTTTGCAAAACAGAGATAAACAGTAATTCACACAGCAAAAAATGCACATATCACACAAATCAAAAACTGTTTTTGTATTTTTGAACAATTAAGTCCCTTTTCTTTACCAATATCCAAGTTTTGTGCTTCTAAAGGTGAAAGACTAAAGTTAACTTATCTGCTATACATTTATTTTATAAAAAGAAGAGCCAACATTGTCAGGTAATGAATTTTATATTGAAATTACCATTCTGAAAGTAATAAAAGATTTTTTAAAATCATTTAATTATTCTCCCTACTTTGTATCTCTTTCCTTTTGTGATGTACAGTATCTGTTTTTTCAGACAGGGAAATTTAAATAATCCAACGTATACAGGGACATGTAAGTTAAGTTTGAGGACTGTCCTTGTCCACAAGAAAACCAGCGGATTGAAACTTATCAATATTACAAAATGAACTTCATTTAAAGAGACGTCAAGGTACAAGAAAGAACCAACAAGCCTGCCAGGAAGTATACTCTATGAAGGGCAGTTTTGTAGGTCAACCCTGTCTGCTGCCAGATTAAAATGGAAACCAAAAACCCATTTTGCCGTTTCATGAACAAACAACAAGACCTCAGCCTGCCAACGAAACAGTAGGGGAGATTTTGTGATGCAGTTTCCCTTGTAAAAACACCAAGTCTTTGAGTTCATTTCTACTCAAGTCATTACTGTCTCATCAAAAAACAACTGGCTGTGAAACCTAACATCGTGATGTCTGTGTTCATGAATCTCGGAGAGAATGAACATTACAAACTGCTCCCTGTAAAGGTCAAAGAAGCAAACAACTCATACAGTGTCACGGGTGAAGGAGAGCAGTAGAGACCCTATGCGTAGCGGTAAAAGAAGCAACACAGGGGTTAGCCCAGGCTCAGGGGGTCAGACGATGGAAGAAACCTAAGTCCTCAGGCCATGGACCTGTGCTAGGCAGGTCTCCATACCCTCAATGCTGATCCAGGAGCAGAGCAGACACAGGATGTAAATAGGCTACACAACAAACACACTGGAAAGACATGAATAATCACAGCGAACTAGGAACAGGACAGAAGTAGAGCGTCCTCTAGGAGTACAGGGCGTGTCAACCGTCCACAATGTGATAACCACTGGATGTTGTTTGTTCCATAATTAAAACTGCACTGTTGTTTCACTTTATGCTTTCGGCATAACTTACAGATCTTATTTTTTAAAAAGCCTTAATATCAGACTGTGGTGCACCTCCACATGCAACAAAATTAAGCTGGTCATTTTATATTACAAGATTACCCTATTGAACGACATTCCATCCAGCTGCAACTAACTAAAATTTTACCTCAAATGCTATAATCTCTTCTTTGCTAACTGAGTTACACTTGAGTTCTATAGACGTATAGTCTAGAGACTGAAGCTCTTAAGCACTTTTTAAATGCATGGATAATTTGTAGTGTACTGCACATATCCTACAACTTAATTATAACTGAATTATTCTGAAATGTTGTTTTTAATTAAACACTGAAGAGTTCACTATGCATAAGCATAAACTCTTAATCAACAAGAGTAGGCTGAAAATGGTTTAATTTTAAAGGTTCAGTCACTCTTGAAGCTATATACAGTAAGTAGGCAATTTCTATATCTGAGCCACATCAACTCATCCTGTCAGAGACTGTTGCTGTTTCAGGGGTGTCAAGCAGAAGAGAGCATTGACTTCCCCACTCTTCTGGAGGGGATGCCTGCTCATCACATGAATTACCATCAACCATGCTGATCCATATGTACAGCTCCTTGGCCTGGAGCAATGTGCTTTTTTCAAGGAATGACAGTAGTGTCCATAGCAAAGACCAGAACCCAGATTACACACTTGTAGTGTCCCAGTCTAAACAGCAGTTGCAATAAATATTCCTACTGTATATTTTGTCAGGCGTACAACCAACATATGGAAATGCAGGGATGGAAAACTGCAAAGATCCCAATAGAATATTCCAAATGAATTGGTCACGCTTAAAAAAAATGCATGACCTTTTTGCAAAATGGAATGACCTGAATATCTGCCATGGTTTCTCCACGTTCTCCAGGTGAGAACTGACTTTTACACAGTAAAAGTTCTGCACTTTAAAATTATGCTACCCTTCCATGTCAGATCATTACCAGTGCAGAAATCAACAGTATAAAACACTGTTTGGGCTTCATTCCTGTGGTGCTCTGTCAGGAGTTTACAGCCGTTGATTTAAAAGTGTGAACAAAAAGTGCAAGCGGAAACTGTTGAATGAGTTGTACACACAGTAACTGAAATGGGATCGAAGGCACACTGAGAACTGAAAATGTTTGTGCTGCTGTACTAAAGAAAGGGTTTCTTCACTTTCTAATTTGGAGATGTCTCCTTTCATCCAGAAATTCACATGTGCTTTTCTAACAAACAACATGCAAATGAAAAAACACTGCTCATAAGCTCCAGAAGTGATTTTGCCTTTTTTTCATGTTTGTTGGTAATATTTCTTTGCACTACGATAAATGTGTTCTCTTCATTGATTTATTCCTTTAAGATTGTACGGGAACATTGCAAACTCCAGACATATACTGTAGAACACAACGTGTGTGAAGTGGATGGAATGCTAAATGCTCATACAGTATAATCAGAAATCGTGCCCAACGACACAAGTAAAGTAGGATACAAGCAGATTACCAAGGACACATGGGAAATTCTCTGGTGTCAATCTCCAATAGGTTAAGGATTAAATCTGTTTATATGGAAAACAAACATATTTGTTCATTTACATGAGACTGAATTGGAGAGTGTGGGGAACATTGCAAGAAAAAAATTAGAATGAGATGAAAAGGCTGCACAGTAAAGCTATTAACTGTCTCATTAAACATTAAGGTCTCAATTCACAAATGAAAAAATCAGTATCTTTACAAGTGGTTCAAGCAGTACAGCTTCTCCTTTGGAAAACCAAGGTCAGTGCTGCAGCAGCACAGGAGTGGTTAGGTCCCTGGATTTGGAATAGGAAGTTTTTGTTCAAATCCTGGGCAAGAAACAGGTGTTGTACACTCAAGCAAAGTACTTCTCACAACAAATACAAAACCTTGCCTTGGCTTTGTGTGGTATGCCAAATAAAAACTCACCTTACTCAAAACAAAGCCATGCGGATACTTTAAAAAAAAGCATCCTGGTTCCTGAAGCTGGCATATGTTTTAATACGCTAGAAACATCCGAAAGTAAAGCAGACACTGTGATCCCAGAGAAAGACAAACCTCCCGCAGGAATAAAAAGATATATTTGAAAGACGACATGGAGAGTTGACAAATTTAACCTTGAAATCTTTTGTCAGGGCACTACAGCTCGTGTTTAACACTGCAGTGGTTTCTGCCTTCAATATCTCTATGCTGCGTTGGCTTGCTGTCACTTGAAAACCACATCCGAAGAAACCTGTAATGGTACTAAGCTGCGAAATCTTCATAAGCATCCCCCTGCGAGTGCTGAAAAACGGAAGTCTGTCCCGCTGTTTGGAATAATCAAACTCCTAGTAATTTCAGAGCCAGGCTATTTGTCTCAGTTACATAGCCAGACACCCTACCAGACGCTGCACAGAAAGTGGACGTTTATCATATCAAGGGAGTGTGAAAAGGAGAGAACGTGCACAGAGATTTAGCACAGGGTCTGAAACAAATGACAAAAAAGCTTTTTCAGCAGATATTGCAGGCGTAATCTAATATAGATTCTATTAATCAAATCCTCCACTATAGAGTCGGCAAACCTCAGCTCTGCAGGATGTCAGGATCTTACTGTATACACAGTCCTTGAATTTTGTGCTTGAAAACCGAGATCACAGAGCTGTGTACTTTCACAAAAGTGGATTTATGTAATCCAAGGATGTTTACTTCCTTGTGTGTCACCAGAAATGCTTTTGAAAGGCTGTACATGATTAAAGTTGTGAGAAGTAAATCTCAACTAAAAAAAAAGATTCCTGATTTGCAAACCAGGTTTCTTTTTTTGGCAGAAGATGGCCCAGTATAAGATAAAATTAGTTTTCGTGACGAAACAGGAAGAAAACAAGTACAATAAACCATCCATCCATTTTCTAACCATGTCTTCCAATTCAGGGTCACAGAGAAGCCAGAGTCTATCCCAGAAAGCAGTGGGTGCTAGGCAAGATGTGCAGTACGACAGTCAATCACAGGGCACACACATTAACACCAGAGCCAATTTTCCCAGAAACCATTTAACCTACTACTATGGCTTTGAACTTTGGACTGTGGGAGGAAAACAGAGCACCTGGTGCAAACCCACACAAACACTGGGATTATCTCTACACAGAAAATTGAATGCAGGGCCCCAGCAGGGACAGGCAGAAATATTTAGCACCACCCATGCAATAAACCATGAATGTTTAATTAATAAATCACCTTACTTTAAAATTAGTTTTTTAGAAAGTTTTAGAAACGCCTTTATCCTTCTTAAGAAAACAACAGTTCAAAACTTTGGAAGAGTCCTTTTCTTTAAAACTTGTCATCTCTTTTCTCACCTACAGTACTTGGCTGAAAGTGACAAAAAAAAAAGCCCAGGAAAAGGGAATGAGAGCTGCGATTGCTGTCGTGTCAGATAATGAAGAGCTTTCCAACTTCCACTCACAGCAGCAGAAAAAGACATGTCCAGAGTCTCCAATTAAAATGAGAATGTAATATAGCATTATAAGGTCATTTAGCTACTGTGTGACGAACAACAGGGAATTGTCACTGAATTCTTCCCAGTCCTTGTTATTCCTCAGCTTATACTACCTCACTGTGTGCTGATGTTTTTTTTCTGCATTCCGATTTTTATTATTGTTTCTCCATGAAAAAGCCTTAAGAATCTGATAAAAGGTTCTCTCCATCTACAGTAGGTACAAACAATGGTGCTTTGCCAGGCACAGAAAAGGTATAAACCAGTAATGGCTGTCTTTCACATTTTTGTTGGTTACCTTTATCCTACAGCTGCTTCCCACAGATTTATGCTGCATGTGGCCTTTTCAAAACCACCGAACTCTTGTCTGCACTGTGACTTATTTAACAGGCAACAATCCGACTTGAGCGCAGTGAAATTCCTGGAACGCCTTCCTCTAAGTTTAAAAAACGGTAAAAAGAAAAAGTGACAACTGTCACTTCTGCTTTTAGAGTGAACTGTCTGAAGCTACTGAATCAAAGAATATGCAGTCTCCTGCACCCATCTTAGGGAGTCCAGTAACCTTGGAAACCAAGGCAAACACAACAGCATTTCAGACCCCATCTTTCCCAAATAGAGTGTTTCTGTTCGGTGTTTGTTAAGCAGGGTCACAGATACAAAAACTGTCACAGATGTGCTGTGTACTGAAGATTTTTTTTTACATTTTGAGCACACTTTGAGTGTCTCAGTTTTCATGGCAGTAACAAAGCGATGAAGAAATTAACACGAAAGGGAAAAAGATTAACCTGTTTCTGAGCAGCTTTGCCATATCCAAAGAGCAAAAATTTAGCTTCTTTCCTCTCCTGGGGAGGTGAATGTCCAGTCTCCCTATTAGTTGTACCTGTTAAATACAGTATGTGGAAACACATTTCATTGTTAGACATTTGCTTGTTTGTTGCTGTGAAGTAACTAGCTTTCTTGTTGATGCTAATCGTGTTTCATTATCATGCAGGATCGAAACACACACTGAAGATCAACACTGCATTGTAACCAGTTTCACGGTTTCCTTACAGTTTATTCCTCTCTACCTCAGACCTATAGTATACAAAACTGGCCTGGGGAATTTACAGCAAGGCTATTAATTGCTAAATTAACGAATGAAGACACTTCTGCTCCTCCTGAGACGGCTCGCACATATGCTGCGGTTTTGCATCCTCTCTTGCACGAGCAGGAGAATTGAGAGGGTTAACACTGCTCAACGAGGCGTGCTCCGAAAATACACTTCCAAATGTGGAGTGCGGAGTCTCCTGAGACACTTATGGAAATGAGCTGTATAATCTCCGGATAAAGTATGTTTTTAATAAATAAACATGGAAAAAAAAAGACCAAAAGCTGGGATTAAAATGAAGCGAAGCTCATTCATCTCCTATTATACTACCAATAATAATAAAACACTCAGGGATGCAGTTACCTCAGCTCAGATAGCACTTCAATAACGCATTTTAAGGAGATGCTTGCCTCAGTGATGTGCCACAAGAGAGCTCCAGAGCAAGACAGAGGGTGAAAAAGAGCTCCAAAAAATAAAGAAAGCAAAAGATGCAGCTCAGCCTGCCACAGGGGAGAAGGAGACTAAAATTAAAGTTAGATACTGTTATTCTTTTATCTCTGGACAAAAGTTTACGATGATAGCGAAAGCCATCGAAAGTATTGTCAAGTGCAGTGAAATCCTGGTAAAAGCACAGTAGATCATGAGCCAAATCCAGGCAGACAATGGCTGTAAACAAAACAATTCTTTTCTGTTAATACGTAGGAATAAGCATGCTAACATGGAAAGAGCAAATGAGGCCGTCTGGGGAGGGGGATACACAACCGATGTGACACAGGGTAATATCTTAATCCCATCAAGATGAGTTAAAAAAACAAGATAGGGTGAAATGTTTCTAAATTCCTGCCATGATACTGTGGTGTGCTTTTAAATTTATATTTCTATTCTCATACAATCACAGCATATTTGTGGCAAATGGCACCCTTCCAGATCTCCTTTCATTTTACAACCACCACTTGTCAGCTTAGTGTCAGTCACAGGCTCTCTGTGTGTGGAGGTTTCTCGCTGCCTCTGAGTGTGTGTGAGTGAGAGAGAGAAAGAGCTGTTGTGGCAGAGGAACGTTGGAGAAAGAGAAATTTAAACAAAGGAATAACGTCTCTTGCCAGTAATGTGCTCATCTTTTTATAGGGATTTAATCACATCTCATTTTTACCTTTTCCGTTTTTCTTTGCCTGGCATTTGTCTCTTCTTGTTGTTGTAAAATAACAGGCTATTTTGAATCTTTCTTAACCTTGCTGAAATAACCCCAATTTCACATGACGTAAACGGAATGTTTTTTTCCTATATTTGCCTGTTTTCTTCTGACCTATCTTCAGGGTTCTGTTACCCACTAGGGCTACACTAGCACTTCCAAGAGCCAGTTCCTCAAATTAATAGCCTGTTATCACACCTAATCCAGAAGCAGTTTGCTCAAGTCCATAGAAGCCATGTGCCTATCACGTCACTTAGTCAAATGCAAGCTATTCATTTTTCATAAACAGTAATAGCCAGAGAAAACCTAAGTCAGAGAAGGGCATAAAAACAGTTTACACTCTACTTGAGTGATAAATCGTCTCTAATGTATAGCTTGAGTTGCGGGATTGCACTTTCATTTATGGGCCCATTAATTTTTGAACACAGAAGAAAGTGGGTTTTTAACAATAAATAAATCTTTGGTGAGCAAGGGCATGTTGGTTTCGGCAAAGTGTCGCAGAGATATTGCAACAATGGACTTATCCTCACACCGTCTTTGCAGGTGAACTAAGGATTAGCTGGAGGATAGGTTTGAAGTAAAATGGCTTGCTACCGGCAATAACAGCTATACTGTATTTGAGTCAACATGGCCATGAAGAAACTACTCAACTCTCATCTCCAGTCCCTAATCGGAAATCTTAGCAAGGGTCACCTTAATCCAGATTGTATCCTGTAGGCAAATCAGACCTACACTCTGGACTAGGTTCTAGTTCATCACAAGACACATGTACAGTACCCACACACAAACACACCGGGACAAATGAGACACAAGAGTCTCCTAGTCCTGTCTTTGTGAGGAGAATGAATCCCAAGCACCTGGAGAAAATGGGAAGAGCACTGTATGTAATCTCCACATACTGTAGATGTGCTCCAGTCTGAGTCAGAATCCATGAGCTGTAAGGCAGCAGAAGTAATTGACACCTTGCCACCCCACTGAAAAATACACTTTTTTTAAATGTAATTTTAATGATAAATGTGTGGATTTCTTCCAAATATACTGTACGGCATTTGATTATTTCTCTGCGGCATGGATATTGAAATGTTCTTGGAACGCGGGCGATTGCTATATCGATCCCTAATATCAATTTGATGCATCACATTTGAACAAACAGTGCTTTCCTCAAGTGCATTACTAGATGTCATGAGGTCGTGACTGTAAAAAAATAAATAAAACCTGGTTTATTAGAGTTTTATTCCGAATGGGATTTGTGGCACATTGTTACTTCAGACAATTAATGCTTAAGAGGCCTAATGGAATAGTCATAGTGTACCAAACAGGCTCTTATCCCCCAAATAAAAATAATGTCTTCCTACTTGAAACATGCCATGCAGTCTCCACGACACCGTTTGCTTTTTTTAACGAAGTCACACATCTAGTGACAATGTCACTGGGGCTTATTTCAATGGAAGTGCAATTCAGGAACAGAAGAAGGAAAACAAAACTGCTGCAAAAGCATTTGTGGTTTTTCAAAAAAATTAGCAAAGGCATCTTTCGAACACGCACAAAACATAACTATCAATTCCTGGTAAATACCAGCACTGAGAAATAAACAACTCTTCACAGTCAGAACTCAAAGATGAGAACAGAAAATGATGAAACTAAGGGATTATGCTAATGACCAAGCACTGGGATAATCCGCTAGGGGCATAATTACAGCAAGTAAGGAGAAGTTATTTTTATTCGGAGGAGAAGAGGCTGTTTGGTAAACTATGAATATTCCATTAGGCCTCTTACGCATTAATTGGCTTTCGGTTGTCTGGAGTAACAATGTGCCGCAAAACCCATTAGGAATACAACTCTAAAATACCAGGTTTTATTTATTTTTTTACAGTCACGACCTCATGACATCAAGTATTGCACTTGAGGAAAGCGCTGTTTGTTAAAATGTGAATGCTTTCATGATACATTAAGTTGACGTAAGGGATCGATCAATCGCCTGCATTCCAAGAACATTTCAATATCCATGCCACAGTGAAATAATCAAATACCGTATATTTGAAAAAAATCAAAATATTTACCAGAATATCAAAACTGCTATAAGGACATTTCAAGATATCAAGGGTCTTATTCAAGGTTTGAAGATCTGGCTGCTCTTTGTCAAGATCATCTTGAGGAAGAAAAGAACTGTGGTGTGGGTGTACTGCGGGATTTACCCTTTGCAAAGCTGCTGGTGAATTTTCAGAATGACCGGTGGGCAGTTTCGTGTCGTCATGATATTATTTTTGCTGGAGAGAAACATTCACTGGCGATCATTTGTGTTTAAGTAACATAATATGGACCTTTCATCCAAGAATGAATGTGATTGTGTCTGGCAGGATCAGGAAATAGAATTAAAGCCATCCTCTCACTAAAGACCATTAAAAACCTTTATGTGTAAATAGACACATTGGGTGAGTACTAGGAAATGAAGTGAATATTTGGTAGTTTTTAGAAGGTACCTTTTCACCTAGCTGTTATTAAAGGAATGATTGGTACATCATTCTCAGAGGGTCTCAGAGTTAATTTATTTGCAAAAAGTTGCATAGCAGAGTATGAATATTGTAGTAATTTGTCTGTAAAAAAAGACTTTTCACCAAACCTCTTAGGTCCATTGTGAGTTTTAATGTACTCACATCTCTTCAGACACCTACTGTAATGTCTGTTGGCTTCTGTCTGTTTTTTACTGAACACATTTCAGAACCTTTTACTGCGAAGCAAATGATTGCTCCCTCTGACTCTAGCGTGATATACATTATAAAGGAAGATGTTTTGTAAACACGAAAGAGTTTCAGGAACACAGAAATAGAGAATTAGATAAAATGATGTGAATTTTGAGACAAAACTAAAACCTTTGAGAGCTGGTCTGTCAGTGTAAGCCTATAGGAGACAGAAGATAAGATAAAGGTTTTCTTTCATTTCTTTAATGTCACTGCTGCTCGCCTTGTTCTGCGTATCATACGTTCTATTTTCGTTTTCTCATTTGAAGAGCATGTATGTTTTGTGAAAAGCTTGATGTGCGCTATTTTTATTACTTAGGATTCAGAGCTCTTAGTATAAATCAAATCCAGCTTTTGAGAAAATAATGGAATCTGACAATGTAGAATTAATGATCCTTTTCACCCTGTCTTATTATTTTGAATGAGACAGCATCCCCGAACAATGTTGCCTCATCATCCAAACACTCTTCTGTGACTTTTTAAGCCCTGCATTTAACAGCTTGTCGCACCACTAATCTGCTTTATTACATTCTATGCGGAATTATTTTTTACAATAATGTATGTTTATTGTGCAGTTGCTCTCTTTTGGAATTCCATTACCAAACTTACAGTTTTCCATATATACCATATTTTCCAAGCTATCCATACACACCAAAAGGATGTAGAATGCAATGAGTTGTGAAATCTCTATCCTCCTCACCAGCTGTGCTTTAGGGAACTGTTTAGAATATTACTCCTCATCCGGATGTCATGAAAGCTCATGCCAGCAGCCCTGTATTGCTTTATGAAAGTAGAGCAACTAATGTTCCTGGAAGGTAGATGAAACTAAGGGTTTTAAATAAACCGGAGGTTGCAGAGGTATAATACATTCTCATTTTGCAAAAAAAGATGCCTTATTTCCACTGACATTTAATAGACCCACAGTTATGCAGTAAATTGCATTGATTTTTTTAGCCAGTTTTAAATCTCACCATGTGTTGTATTAGCAAAACAGAAATGGGGAAACACCTTTACACTGGTATGACTGCAAATGCTTACAGCATATAAAGACCTTTCCTACTACCCAAAATGGCATGGCATTGATCCACTGCCCCTATCCCCCCACAAGTTAAAGTACTGAGGATGCCTATACTGCACATGCTTTGTCACTTTCTCATCACCCACTAACTGGCTTTTTTTTTTGCAACAACAGTCTCATCACAAATTAGTGCATCACAACGTCTGGCTTTTTATTGGATTGTCAGTGTACATGCCAATCAGACTGGCAATAAAGGCTGAACCACCTCTTCTAGAACAACCTCACTTCCAATATTCATTAACACTCCTATAAAGTCACTTTTGAAAAGGCATGTCTTTGATACGCAGGCTACTTTACAGTATTCAAGCATTCAAGGCTGGAAATCTGTCACCTGTCATAGAGTACATGTCCTAGCACGTCCACAAAAAGTGCTGGCTGACTGTTGCCCTTCCCTGAGATTTCACCTGAGGTTTGAAGCTATGTGATTCAAGAGAGCTCAGGGCACAAAGTGTAAAGTCGGGCACAAGCCCAAATCATTACCCGTTCATTCTCAGCCCAGTCTCTTCTTTTGGCTGGGTTTAGGAGAGTAGAAACTCAATAATTGGGTGCGATCTCTGTGATGCTTCTTCTGCCTGAACATTTTGTGATGCTGGGTTTTTATTATGTAATATAAGATTCTTCAGCCTACCTTAATTCACTTCCTGGTAATTCCGGGTTTGAGAGTTTATTGCAGTACTGCGGAGAGTTCATCAAATATGGTGGAGGAATGTATTTGTGTGCTATTTTTATTGATGGGTGCATGTTTCTGCACTACTGTGAAGAGTAATTTAATGTTAATATGCCTGTTTAGAGAAAGTAACAAACACGGTGACTACCTTGTTTCCCAATCTCAACAAATCCTCAGTAGCTAAACAAAGCTGGGCCTAGACAGTGCTCATTTGGGACACCTCAAAGAAAAATTAGATTGCTATTGTACAGTAAGTGGTTGATGAATCAGTTGGAGACCATCTGGACCAGAATTTCTAAACTAATGCCCCAGTATATGGACCGGGGACACTGTACTGATGAGGCATTAAACTGAAGTTCTGAGTATGTGGTCTTTAAAGAGCACATGGCATATTTTGAAAGATTCTCATCACTAAATTCCTCTATGGAATTGTATGATGTGGCCAAAATATTTCTTGCAATGGGGTAAGGGCTTTCAATTCTTTTTATGAAAGAAGATGTTTCATAAGACGGATGAATCTGTTTGAATTTGTGTTTCATGTATATCTTTGAAAAACTATTATCAGTCGCTGCAAACTAGTTCCATGCAATACTTTCTTCATGCAAAAGAAAAAGTATTTGAAATCCCCGAGAATGTTTTTACTGAATGCAAACAAAGAGATCAAAATCCTTTAATAGTGTGTGGAACAGCTCTTGAACAAGCATCATGTTAAAATGTTAGCACTTCCAGCAATATCAACAATGCATGAATTCCTAAATCTCACTTACAGTAGCATCCGGAACAGCCAAAGCTTTGATATCTGAACGAAAAGGACTGAAAACAATATATTATTGCCAAATTCACTATGAACCACTGCCTACAACCCTCATGGCCTCATTAGCACTTCACTCAGTGCATTCTGAACAGCACTCTTCCAGACTCAAGACTTAAAAAGCAGAAATCACTGAGTGACAGTAATTCACCTGAATTCCAGTTGCTCTTGCACAAAACCGTCTCGCCCCTTCAGAATTCAGACTGCCTTTTGAATGCACTTGAAAAACGACCAATGAAAACCCAGCTCCATTTGTCAACCAAAAGAAGTAAATGCCATGATTATTTTCAAACACCTTAGAAGTGTATGTACCCATCCTCCAAAACCTGTGACAAGCAGGCAAACTGTGAAAGAGATCCAAAGAACACCATGCAGGGACCATCAATCTTCCTAAGTGCAGGTAAAGAATCTTGTGTCAAAGAGGATGGTTCAAAGCCTTTCAGAGATGTTTCACTCGCAGTGCTTTGTTTCTCAGCTTTTGGCTCGACATGGTTTAAAACACAGAACAGTTTTAAAATCCCATTACTCCAATGTGCTGACAAAGTTTTGCGCTGGAAAATAGTCATATTTTACCAGGGTTCAGACTGACTGCTTGCTGCCTGAAGAGGTTCACTTTTATTGAAGTATGTTTGCTCCTACTCCTTTTTTACTGGTTGTGCCAATTAAGAAGGCAAATCAGATGGTAAAGAGGTAGCCGATGGGCAGAAGGGGACAGCCTTTCACCTTTACAGCTAAATGCATAGAATACTTTATGAAATCCAGAATAGGAAGTTCAAGATTTATTTTCACCAACTTGGATAATGTAATGAATTTCAAAATACAAGCTCTGCATATAACAATGCTACTGTAATATAAGTTGTTCTGTGGGTCATGATGTCCAAGACTGACATCACGACTGACACTATATTAAATTGCCCCTAATAGCAGGAGAAAAATGGCTTTTTACAGTAGCTATAGCATACATGAATAAATGATTCAAGTTTTCAAAATCCTACAGTAAAAGGCGTTGACAAAGTCAACTCAGACTTCTTCAGACGTAACTCAAACTCACACAAGAGGAAACTACATGGACTTGCATTTAAATTGTGGACAGTAGGCACCATTTCACCCAGTTATATGCCAGTATGGAAAAAGCTCAACAGCCACCTTTTTGAACCAGTAAAAAACACAAAAAAATTGTTTTCTTCAATTGCCAATGACTAGCAATAGTAGAAGAATTTTATTTCCTTTGAGAACATACATCCTCCATAGCAGAGACTCAGGAGTCTCGAGCCATTGATGGAAGAAACAAAGGCTTAGATGTCTCTTCTGTGAGGACATCTGCAATGACCATTTGCCTTCAATGTGCTACCAAAGTGCACAGGACTTCAGTTAATGAAGCTGTTTCCCACCTCTCTACCTGAACTGCTGCGCAGTGGAGCTTCTGGTGTAGACTATCTGCCACATGTCATGAGAAGGCTGCTCAGAAAATGAGACACACAAATGTCCTGACAAATGTCTGACACACCCACCAGTGAAAGTATTCAGCTGGCAACATGTGGCAAGCTCCACAGCACTTGCCTGGGGCTCCAGTGTCAATTGGAGGAGAGGCGCATCTCTCACTGGCTTTACTGCATGCTAGGAAATACCCAGCAAGCCGCAGGAGTCACTCAGGTGCTGAAAGCCGATGTGATCTAACCATTGCAGGGCTCAGACAATCAGGTGGCGCTGCTCACAAATGAGCATCCCAACATAGTTGAACACTATCTGGGCTACAGAGCTCAACCTGATCCTTGGACAAAGAAAAGTGAAAGAGAAAGAAGAAAGAAAGAGAGGCGAAAGATAAACTGTTAAGGCAGTAGAAATCATGCACAACTCACATGGTAACAAACCCCAGACGGATTTAAGGGGTATGGTTCAGACCTGCAAATCACTCCCAGGCTGATCTGCATGTAGACTAAGAAGGTAGGGATCCTACAGGTACAGTATGTAGCACCAGAGGTATCAGATTAATTCCCATATCAATAAAGCTTTACCTGTAGTATTAGTAGTAGAAACAGAAGTCTGTTCTGTGAAATTGAATGAAATGTTTCAACCTACAAAGGGCAGTGCAAACTTGAATTGTTGTTTTGCAAATGATATTATGAGAAAAATAATTTGTGTATCCATCACAAAATAATTATAACTTTGAACCCTGTATTTTCTGTTTCTGTATCTGCTTTCCTGACTGCAGTAAGACGAACGCGCGAAGGGGCTGTGTAGCAGTGTTCAGTAAGGCTGTGTTTGGGTACAGTATGTGGGAAGACACATGTTGATTTGCTTATTCGAATGCGTCTTTGGCTGTGAACATACTGTAATCATTATTTTTGTCTCCTGCAAATTTCCGCCAGATTGCAGAAGAGAGGTATTTTCAGTGCGATAGAGATTTAACAGATATCCAGTTAACTCACACGTTGCTGTTCTCTGACATTTAAAACAATGCTCAAGCGAATGTGGAGTACGACAAAGTTGGTCCTTTTCTTGTCACACAAACACGATAATTGGGACTATTTAGGGTTCAGTTTTTCAGCTAAGCTCTCAGGAGGAACAAAGCCAGCAAGTGTGAGGGGTCCCCAGAACTAGAACTGGGAACCCCTGCCGTAAAGGACCCCCATGTTCATCTGTTGATCAAACTGATCAGCCCCTCCTCCCGTACTGTCTTCAGCTCCTTCCTGAAAACACTCATTTCTCACCCCCACTTCTGGTTTTCTTCCTCATCCCACATCCCTCTGCAATTCACAGCCCCCCCTCCAGCCAGTGGATACCAACAATTCCCCCCACTGTCAGTGTCTGGCTTTCCACAGCATGCTATCGCATACGCTCATCAGATACTCCAGCCTCAGGTGCCCTTGCAGCGAGGAAGCTCCTCTGATTTTCCCTCCAAATGAGCAAGTTGCTGTCTCTTGCCAGGGTATCCATTAAAACTCC